>NC_047117.1:68123606-68423606 GCF_902500255.1 Thalassophryne amazonica | reverse complement strand
TCTGGTAGATACCACTGCTTTTAATCAACATTAAATTGATGCATTTTGAAAAGCTAAGGTGCACATCCTGATCATTCGCACATGCATCTCAAAACCATGAAGCTCCACTTTGGATGCACTGATAATTAGTTAAGCAATAATATAAGATCAAAATCAAATCAAATCAATTTTATTTATATAGCGCCAAATCACAACAAACAGTTGCCGCAAGGCGCTTTATATTGTAAGGCAAAAGCCATACAATAATTACAGAAAAACCCCAACGGTCAAAACGACCCCCTGTGAGCAAGCACTTGGCAACAGTGGGAAGGAAAAACTCCCTTTTAACAGGAAGAAACCTCCAGCAGAACCAGGCTCAGGGAGGGGCAGTCTTCTGCTGGGACTGGTTGGGGCTGAGGGAGAGAATCAGGAAAAAGACATGCTGTGGAGGGGAGCAGAGATCAATCACTAATGATTAAATGCAGAGTGGTGCATACAGAGCAAAAAGAGAAAGAAACACTCAGTGCATCATGGGAACCCCCCAGCAGTCTAAGTCTATAGCAGCATAACTAAGGGATGGTTCAGGGTCACCTGATCCAGCCCTAACTATAAGCTTTAGCAAAAAGGAAAGTTTTAAGCCTAATCTTAAAAGTAGAGAGGGTGTCTGTCTCCCTGATCTGAATTGGGAGCTGGTTCCACAGGAGAGGAGCCTGAAAGCTGAAGGCTCTGCCTCCCATTCTACTCTTACAAACCCTAGGAACTACAAGTAAGCCTGCAGTCTGAGAGCGAAGCTCTCTATTGGGGTGATATGGTACTATGAGGTCCCTAAGATAAGATGGGACCTGATTATTCAAAACCTTATAAGTAAGAAGAAGAATTTTAAATTCTATTCTAGAATTAACAGGAAGCCAATGAAGAGAGGCCAATATGGGTGAGATATGCTCTCTCCTTCTAGTCCCTGTTAGCACTCTAGCTGCAGCATTTTGAATTAACTGAAGGCTTTTCAGGGAACTTTTAGGACAACCTGATAATAATGAATTACAATAGTCCAGCCTAGAGGAAATAAATGCATGAATTAGTTTTTCAGCATCACTCTGAGACAAGACCTTTCTAATTTTAGAGATATTGCGCAAATGCAAAAAAGCAGTCCTACATATTTGTTTAATATGTGCATTGAATGACATATCCTGATCAAAAATGACTCCAAGATTTCTCACAGTATTACTAGAGGTCAGGGTAATGCCATCCAGAGTAAGGATCTGGTTAGACACCACGTTTCTAAGATTTGTGGGGCCAAGTACAATAACTTCAGTTTTATCTGAGTTTAAAAGCAGGAAATTAGAGGTCATCCATGTCTTTATGTCTGTAAGACAATCCTGCAGTTTAGCTAATTGGTGTGTGTCCTCTGGCTTCATGGATAGATAAAGCTGGGTATCATCTGTGTAACAATGAAAATTTAAGCAATGCCGTCTAATAATACTGCCTAAGGGAAACATGTATAAAGTGAATAAAATTGGTCCTAGCACAGAACCTTGTGGAACTCCATAATTAACCTTAGTCTGTGAAGAAGAGTCCCCATTTACATGAACAAATTGTAATCTATTAGATAAATATGATTCAAACCACCGCAGCGCAGTGCCTTTAATACCTATGGCATGCGCTAATCTCTGTAATAAAATTTTATGGTCAACAGTATCAAAAGCAGCACTTGAGGTCTAACAGAACAAGCACAGAGATGAGTCCACTGTCTGAGACCATAAGATGATCATTTGTAACCTTCACTAATGCTGTTTCCGCACTATGATGAATTCTAAAACCTGACTGAAACTCTTGAAATAGACCATTCCTCTGCAGATGATCAGTTAGCTGTTTTACAACTACCCTTTCAAGAATTTTTGAGAGAAAAGGAAGGTTGGAGATTGGCCTATAATTAGCTAAGATAGCTGGGTCAAGTGATGGCTTTTTAAGTAATGGTTTAATTACTGCCACCTTAAAAGCCTGTGGTACATAGCCAACTAATAAAGATAGATTGATCATATTTAAGATCGAAGCATTCATTAATGGTAGGGCTTCCTTGAGCAGCCTGGTAGGAATGGGGTCTAATAGACATGTTGATGGTTTGGAGGAAGTAACTAATGAAAATAACTCAGACAGAACAATCGGAGAGAAAGAGTCTAACCAAATACCGGCATCACTGAAAGCAGCCAAAGATAATGATACGTCTTTGGGATGGTTATGAGTAATTTTTTCTCTAACAGTTAAAATTTTATTAGCAAAGAAAGTCATGAAGTCATTACTAGTTAAAGTTAAAGGAATACTTGGCTCAATAGAGCTCTGACTCTTTGTCAGCCTGGCTACAGTGCTGAAAAGAAACCTGGGGTTGTTCTTATTTTCTTCAATTAGTGATGAGTAATAAGATGTCCTAGCTTTACGGAGGGCTTTTTTATAGAGCAACAGACTGTTTTTCCAGGCTAAGTGAAGATCTTCTAAATTAGTGAGACGCCATTTCCTCTCCAATTTACGGGTTATCTGCTTTAAGCTGCGAGTTTGTGAGTTATACCACGGAGTCAGGCACTTCTGATTTAAAGCTCTCTTTTTCAGAGGAGCTACAGCATCCAAAGTTGTCTTCAATGAGGATGTAAAACTACTGACGAGATACTCTATCTCACTTACAGAGTTTAGGTAGCTACTCTGCACTGTGTTGGTATATGACATTAGAGAACATGAAGAAGGAATCATATCCTTAAACCTAATTACAGCGCTTTCTAAAAGACTTCTAGTGTAATGAAACTTATTCCCCACTGCTGGGTAGTCCATCAGAGTAAATGTAAATGTTATTAAGAAATGATCAGACAGAAGGGAGTTTTCAAGGAATACTGTTAAGTCTTCAATTTCCATACCATAAGTCAGAACAAGATCTAAGATATGATTAAAGTGGTGGGTGGACTCATTTATGTTTTGATCAAAGCCAATTGAGTCTAATAATAGATTAAATGCAGTGCTGAGGCTGTCATTCTCAGTATCTGAGTGGATGTTAAAATCGCCCACTATAATTATCTTATCTGAGCTAAGCACTAAGTCAGACAAAAGGTCTGAAAATTCACAGAGAAACTCACAGTAACGACCAGGTGGACGATAGATAATAACAAATAAAATTGGTTTTTGGGACTTCCAATTTGGATGGACAAGACTAAGAGTCAAGCTTTCAAATGAATTAAAGCTCTGTCTGGGTTTTTGATTAATCAATAAGCTGGAATGGAAGATTGCTGCTAATCCTCCACCTCGGCCCATGCTACGAGCATTCTGGCAGTTAGTGTGACTCGGGGGTGTTGACTCATTTAAACTAACATATTCATCCTGCTGTAACCAGGTTTCTGTAAGACAGAATAAATCAATATGTTGATCAATTATTATATCATTTACTAACAGGGACTTAGAAGAGAGAGACCTAATGTTTAATAGACCACATTTAACTGTTTTAGTCTGTGGTGCAGTTGAAGGTGCTATATTATTTTTTCTTTTGCTTAAATAGATTTTTACTGGTTATTGGTGGTCTGGGAGCAGGCACCGTCTCTACGGGGATGGGGTAATGAGGGGATGGCAGGGGGAGAGAAGCTGCAGAGAGGTGTGTAAGACTACAACTCTGCTTACTGGTCCCAACCGTGGATAGTCACGGTTTGGAGGATTTAAGAAAATTGGCCAGATTTCTAGAAATGAGAGCTGCTCCATCCAAAGTGGGATGGATGCCGTCTCTCCTAACAAGACCAGGTTTTCCCCAGAAGCTTTGCCAATTATCTATGAAGCCCACCTCATTTTTGGACACCAAAAAAAGATGGATGTAGATATGCTCTTTTCAGTTGTTATCCACCATTTTTAAAAAATGCACCTGTCTGGATTTCTGCTGAGGTTTCGCAGTGCCTGTAGCAGATTGCTAACTACAGTGGCAACACGTCAGGTCTGCTGAGACACACTCCAGCACTCTCATTAAGCAAACATATAGTGCCACGTATGTAAACACCCACACACAGACATGCTCCACTCCCACAAACCAGCAGTTAATTATTGAGCTTTGATTGCGGCCATGCTCGTCTCACATTAATTAGAATTGTAAACATTTCATTAATTGGACTGAGCCGGTCTTTAAGGACCTGGGGAATTTCTGCACTGGTGTGTGTGTGTTTCCTCACCAGTTTGTATCGCTGCATGGGGATCCTGCTGGTGTCAATGGGACTTCTCTTGAGTTCATCACTAAACCTCGCCTCTGGCAGTGCTATTGCACACATTACATGGGCCCACCTATTTAGCACAAATAACACTCAAAATTAACACATAATCACAATTAATGAATAGAAATTGCTCATTTGTATGAGAGATGAGCAACAAAAAAGCAGAGAACAAAAGTGTCTTACTTGTCATTTTTGGTTTTTTTCAGCGCACCACCCCTGAGGTTGCAAAGGCAGCATTCCTAAAAAAAAAAAAAAAAAAAAAAAAGAAAGAAACAAATCTGATTTTTCTTTTTACACACACACACCAAATTCCCAGTTTGAATTTTTTGATAAAGCATGGAACAAATTCTTCCTGATTTAAAAAAAAAATGAGAATAATTTAAGTGGTCGTATTGTGCAAAACCAGTTTTTATCTGCCTTTGACATTTTCAAAAGATTGAGGTTAAATGTTACACATCTCTAATGTCCCACAATTCTTTAAGTATTATGGGAAAATGAGAAAGAAGAAGGAAGAAGAAAGAAGAAGGAAAAAAGAAAGAAGAAGATGATATGAGAGATGTTCTGTTTTAGAAGGAGTGAATTTAATAAATCATGCTCTCAATGTGAAAGACCACTCTCTGGAATAAGAAGACGGAATATAACTTTCACAGTTCTTGGCAGTCCACTTGTGTAACAAGAACAGCAAAAGCAGATCAGCCAGGTTAAGTTGGTAAGGTACGACTATTGTCTTTTACAAATGCTTTACAAAAGTTTTTCAATGTTCAATTACAAAAGTTTTTAAATGTTTAATAAAACTGCGCATTTACCTCACCTATGACTGTCTTTTTCAGTGGCGACAACAAGCAGGGAGCCGGAGCTCTTTGTGCCATGTACAATAACAACAAACCATTTTTTTATTCCAGAGAGACTGCAATATGACCACCTCAGACAAAGCATAGCATTAAAATGTTCTAGCTTGTCCTCACATATGTAAATCCTTGTTTTTTTTCTCTCTGTCTTTGTTAAGTGGGCTGAAGAATGGTCTTACTGCAGTAAAGCTTCCTTCCACACAACGATCACATGACCACTGTTCACTGACGTCTGTGGCGCAAACACCATAGCAACCTAAAGAATATAGGACAAATAAGTTAAAAGACAAAATCATAGGCTATTCATCAACATGTGGAATGTTTTAATGCTCTAAAACAATTTAGCAATTCATTATGAAATACTATAGTTGCAAACTTTGAAATAGTACTACATTAAACTAAACTCCTTATGAAATTTTTCTTGTGTTCATAATATTAACCTATTTAAGTCCATTTTTTTAAATTAAAAATCCCATTTCACAAAGGCTCTGACATTTTTCCTGGTAGATTTTGCATTTCAAAATGATTTTTTTTTTAACCATACTGACTTTGTCAATCAGAATAAACAGTGAAAAGACCTTTATGTGATTCGCCATTTGCACATTTGAGATAAATGAATGGAGCTGCTGCAGTATCGATCTTCCTGTGGAAGTGTGGCCAATACACACAGCAGTGAATTAAGTGCAAACAGCAAACGCACCATGAGGGGAACCATAGGCATGTGAAGACAACAGTTCCAGCAGTGTATACAGAACCTCATTATCCTTGTAAATATGTTAAACAATGATTTGTCTGAACATTTCAAATCTCATATGTAGTTCAAAATTAGTGATGACCGTGCTCCAGGCTATGAAACCTTTTAAACAGCAGCATTTCAATGTGTAGTGATATAGATATCTAAAAACAAAGCAAACTTATGACCCTAAAGATTTTGAACAGTACACCGATTGTGCTACTGGATGTTTGACCAAAATGAGACTGAGTTGATCTGCAGTGATTCGGTTTGTTGCCATCAATAGTATTTCAGACAGTTGGGAGACTTTGACTCAATATTGTTGCCCTGTTCAAGTGTATTTTTGGTTCCAAGCAAATAGTGCTGCAACCACATGCAGCGGTTAGGTGGTTTTGATAAAGGTGAACAGAGTCTGAGAAAGATAAATGAAAAGGTCAAAGTCACAGACCAACAAAATATATGCTTATTTACAACAGCAATTCCAAGGAATTTGTAACAGATACACTAAGATGAAATCATATGTCAATGTTTTATTGGTCACACTCACTACTGTTCATGCTGGATGAGGGTAAAAAATTGAACACATTTAGAGCAGTTGTTTTGAGTAATTAGTTCATGATATACCTATGATTACTGTTAAACACTAATGTAAAATAACACATATCACCTTTCGGTTAGTTACAAGATCTTTAACTTGGGTGACTGTTAAAAGTGTAACTGATTAACATTTTGGAGTGAATTTGTATGAATCTGTGCCAAACATGTAAGTTACGGATGTTGCACTCCATCTCTTCTTCTTTTCATTATTAAAAAATAATCTTAATTTATTTAAATTATTTCTTTGCACTCTGTTTACAACATTTAAAAACCTTTAAACATTTTATTTGAAGAATTTCTGTGCAAATAATACCTTTATTTAAAAAAATCATTCTTAAAAATTTAAACTCTAAACATTTAATTATATATTGCAATATGAAGGTCTTCTCAGTTATGGTTTGCGTGAATAATATGATTACAAATTTACACATAACAATGATGTTTGCTAAATAAAACCACATCAGCACAGATCTGTGACAGGTAGGTGTGTGCCAGTGAAGGCACAGAGGGAGAGAATTTTCCTCGCAACCGATCCAATGGAAAACAAAAGGAAGACAATCCACGTAAAACGGTTTTTCAGGAACAGGCTCAGGAACACTTCAGAAAACCATTGTCAGTTAACACAGTTCGTCGCTACATCTACAAGTGCAAGTTAAAACTCTACCATGCAAAGCGAAAGCCATACATCAACAGCATGCAGAAACGCGGCCACCTTCTCTGGGCCAGAACTCATTTGAAATGGACAGACGCAAAGTGGAAAAATGTGCTGTGGTCTGATGAGTCCACATTTTAAATTGTTTTTTGAAATCATGGACGTCGTGTCCTCCGGACAAAAGAGGAAAAAGACCATCCAGATTGCTGCCAGCGCAAAGTTCCAAAGCCAGCATCTGTGATGGTATGGGGGTGTGTTAGTGCCCATGGCGTGGGCAACTTACACATCTGTGATGGCACCATCAATACTGAAAGGTACATCCAGGTTTTGGAGCAACACATGCAGCCATCCAAGCAACGTCTTTTTCAGGGATGTCCCTGCTTATTTCAGCAAGACAATGCCAAGCCGCATTCTGCACGTGTTACAACAGCGTGGCTTCGTAGTAAACGAGTGCGGGTACTAGACTGGCCTGCCTGCAGTCCAGACCTGTCGCCCATTAAAAATGTGTGGCGCATTATGAAGCACAAAATACGACAGAGACCCCGGACTGTTGAACAACTGAAGTCGTACATCAAGCAAGAATGGGAAAGAATTCCACCTAGAAAGCTTCAACAATTAGTGTCCTCAGTTCCCAAACACTTATTGAGTGTTGTTAGAAGGAAATGTGATGTAACACAGTGGTAAACATACCACTGTCCCAGCTTTTTGAAACGTGCTGTAGGCATCCATTTCAAAATAAGCAAATATTTGCACAAAAACAATAAAGTTTATCAGTTTGAACATTAAATATCTTGTCTTTGTGGTGTATTCAAGTGAATATAGGTTGAAGAGGATTTGCAAATCATTGTATTCTGTTTTTATTTACATTTTACACAACGTCCCAACTTCATTGGAATTGGGGTTGTACTATACTGTTTGTATTTTGTAATAACTGATGTAAATCAAGTCTAAGACATAGTCAGCAACTTGTAAATGTTCATGTATCCATCCCTGACTTATTTAGAGAAAGCTGTCAAAAAATGACAATTTATGGTAACGTCATCAACTATTTTAAGCCATAAAGCTATGAATAACTACAGGTGCAGTCACTGAGTGACGATTATGCACTGGGGAGACAAGTCCAGGCTCCAGAATCCTTTTAGCAGTGACTGCTACCTGCTGTGGGTTCAACCATGTTTGTCTGTTCTGAGCATTTTATTATATATATATCTGAGATAGCATGGCTTGCTGTGCACTTAACTATACTTATGGACCATCTAAGAGGTTCTCCACTATTTGCATGGAGTGAACTTTTCATATTAGTTCACTTGTAGGTTAGCACCATTACAACTGTTTAGCAGTTATTAGCTTTTGATCATTAGGTCCACTGATGGTGGAATGGTTACTGAGGCAATGTGGCAGTGATCATTTCTAATACCCACACCTAGTCCACCCGTTCTGAAAACTGAAACTCAATCCACAAAAATATGCGCTAATCAAACACCCAAACCACAGTTGGCCTGTTAGCCTTAGCTTGTTCAGCAACTGCGGGATGTTTGTGTGTTTGGGATTCATTCGCTCCATCCAGATCATGTCATTCTTGCTAATGCGCTAGATCTTTACTCATTAATGGGCTACCCAGGAGTTAGCTCAGACACTGCCAAGATGGTGACATGTGGAGTCACCAAATTTGAGTTTCAAAACTTGCTTTTCAAAAAAAGAAAAAAAAAAAAAAGCTTTGGGTAACATCACAGAGGGTTTGTCCAGTATCAATACAGTCTACGGCTTTGACGCTGAAAAGTGCATTTTGTTTGTGTGTGCATCTAAAAATAAATGTTCTGACTGCAGCTCTGCCAGACTTTTCTGCTTTAGACTCAGACAGCTAACCTTTTCTCACAGTGACAACATGGCTGACAGACACTCCAAATATTTAATAGCAGGAAAACCCCAAGCCAGTTTGTGTAAATAATCTTGATCAGGCCTATGTCCTTGGCATGGAACAATACCACAAATATTGCATTTTAAAAAAGAAAAAAAAAAACTGGAAGCCTCGAGCATAAAAAAGAGAGAACTCAAAAGTAAGACAAACTGTGATGCTTTTCAAAGCTGGCAGCTTGTTAGAATCCATGAGCTGGTGGGTTAAGCTCGGGGAATTTTTATATGTAACAAACCCTAATAGTCTGAGTATGTGTGTCTGTCTTTGTTCTTTTTCCCCCGCTATCCATCACTAAACCAATCAAAGTATATGCTCACATCATTTTCCTTTTCCCAGGTTCAAGTAACAACAGAAATAGTGTTGAAATGTACTCATTGTTGGGTCTCAAAGCAAACTTTTGGCTTTTTCATCAGAGTCAAATCACATACACTTCATCTCCCGCCTGTCAGACATATAAGTGAATACATGTGTAATGTGACAGCTAAGTGCACAGATATACATTTATAATGCCTCACACAGATGTTTCCATGTAAAAATTAGGTAAGTAAAGAGTAGATAAAAAACTAAAGTAACTTGGGAAGACATTTATTTTGCAGATTCTGTGAAGGCTTAAGATATTGTGCTGTGTGTGCATTCTGGGGAAAAAATCTCGAGGTGTTAAAGTGCATAAATCAAAAGGACAGCGATGTCATGTACTCCATCTGTGAGTGAAGTGGAAGTGAACGGCTCTGAGGTTTGAAGAGCGAGTGTGTGTGTGTGGGGGGGGGGGGGGGGGGGGGGTGCATGACTGTGGTGCTTTTGAACAGGAAGTATGTGTAGCGAAAGAGCAAGAGAGAATTCGTCCCTCGTTCAGCTGACAAGGGAAATAAAATATTCCAAACCACAAAGAGGAGGAGACACAGAAAAAGGCTGGAACACTGACATCGAGTGAGTCAATACTTTAAACCCACTGACCTTCTCACAGTGACAGAGAGACAAGCACATGTGAAAAAAAACTATGTGGTTTGATATGTAGTTGAGCCCAAAAGTTTGCACATCTTATTTTGAAAAGGCAAAACAAAACAACCCCCCCCCCCAATCAACATAACATTTAATGCCCATTCAGCTCAGACAAGATGTTCCTTTAAAGTCACAAAAATGGATAATAACTGTGTAAAAAGAAGCAAACAGTGAAATAATAATATCAATGGAAAAATTAGCATTCCCCTTTATGAAATGTCCTTTAATACTTTGTATGTTATCGCGTTGCCTTCATGTGCTCCTCTAACTTCTCTCAATAGCTTATGCATCTTCTCACAGAAATATATGTATGCAGAACTTTCATTAAAAAGGTGTCAGTGCTGTTAAAGGGATCTTAATTTGACATGAAATACAAAGATATCTGCCAATTCCGCATGGAATCAACTGCCTTGCTTTGGTTCTTATCACTTAATCTCTGACTTTAATGCTCTGAAATGGTCAGTTGGGAGCTTGGCTATGATCTGGGAATGAAAACGGATCGTGAGCGTCACAGTCCAACGTGCAAGCCATTACCACACCACCTTGCGATCAAGCTTTTACCGGAGTTTTCAACCGGTCATGTTCTTTTTGGTTTAAAGTTTCCATGCATGTGTAAAATCAAACCTCCACTCTGTTATTGTAAACAGACAAATGGACTGTGGCACAGAGAACCAAAACAGTATGTAAAACATGTTAGTAAAACCGTGGTCACAACCCGCCGTACTTGCACGTGCGTGCAGTCTACTTGCAAAAACGTGGGCTAAATTTGGAGAACCGTATGTCGTAAGTACTGCCTCAGTACGAATTTAGGAGCACGCAGACACGCCGTAGAGGTTTTAGTGCATGCAGAACTTTTGCTGCGGTCAGGCTGCGGATTCACCAGCAGTACAGATGACGCACGTTGTGAGTACTGCCTCAGTACGGATTCAAAGCGGCACATTTTCATTCAATTAACCAAATCCGTACGTAGGCAGTACGGATTAGGGCAATCACCACATACTATGGAGGCCGACAGACTTGCATGCGCGACACAGCTTCTCACTTGAACTTGGACTTTATTTCCAAACATCAGCAACACAGACACTCCACAGCTTCAGTCTGTTAACTAGCTGTAACTTTTTGAGACAAGTAAACACTCGTACAACTGACCTCTGCAGGCTGGACATGCTCATGCATCGCCGACGCCGAAAAACACCTGCCGCTCCGGTCCCGCTCATAAAAAAGAAAAGCGACCCCCCCCCCCCCCCACACACACACACACACACACTGCTTTATTGTCAACTCTCTTTATCGTTACACTCCTAGAGACGTGCATTGAACGTACTCCCTCCTTCCTCTTGCTACAGCCTCCGTACGTTTTTACAAAAACGTAGTGGCCGTGACATCCGCAGAAAACGTACGGCAAAAAAAAACGCACGGTGGGTTGTGACCGGGGCTTAAGAGATACTAAGCCTGTGAATTGTCAGGGTTTCACTGGGAAGGCTTTATATTAAGACAAAATGAAATGATAGCAGGAGAAAGGAAACAGTGAGAAGTGACTGAGTACCTTTAAGGAAGAAACTGAAAGATTTGGGGGGGGGGGGGGAACTGCACACTTATTCTTCACTTTTTCTGATTTGTGGGGATGTTGTGGGGGTATTCAGGGCCTCCCCCAAGAATTTTTTTTTTTTTAATTTACACAGTATATCTGCAGATAGCTATAGGTACTTTTTCACAACCAAAATAAGAATGAGTATGTTATTACATTTCACTTAGAAATTACATTGTTATTATTACTGAGAATCTAAGACTATAATTAACAGCTTCAATCCACTCTAAAACCCATTCAGGGGTTTGCATTTTAAAACTTTATTGAAAAAATGTGCAAAATGTTTGTATGAAGTACTTAAAAAATTATATAATATAAATATATATATATATATATATATATATATATGCATCACAAATTCTCTATCTAATAACTTTGAACATTAATAAACTATATGTTTTGGATAATTTATTATGTTGCCCCAAAAACCGTTCTGATGTCTGCTAGTTTCCTCTTTATGCATGTTCCTGAAGAGGTACTGCGGAAAGACCCCACCCTCCCAAAAATTAGTGTTGCACTTTATACAGCAGGCTGATAACTGCCACGGCAGATGGTAACTAGTTAAGCTATTTGTCTGTATCATAGAAATATAAACTGTATAGTACTTTATGGTAAAGCTTTCTGGAGCAGACAGTTCTCAAAAACAGTGACTGTGCAAGAAAATTTTGAAATATTACATTAATTTGGTGCAATTACTAAGCTAAATAAGCGCTATTGCTCTGTCCCATTTTCTTGCACATTTTCCCAAGATGACAAAAACTACAATACACAGTCTGTCAAATGGATTAGAATACAGTGTTATTACTATTTGATAAAACCAGATATTTCCATTGGACTGTTACTATTCTCTCTCTACGTTTATCTAAACATTTGACTTCAGCAATTTGTGCTTTTTTAAACAACTGATCGAGCCTTAACATAAACAAAAATAAAATTTGAAACAAATAAAGCTGCACCTCCTGTTCATTAAGTCACCAATATTACTGTTAGGTCTCAGGAACACTGATTTAGGTTTAAATTTGATTCTTAGTCACTTATATGAATGGGAAACACAGTAACAGATTTTTCCATCCACTATTGATGTCAGCATGTACTTACAAGTGTTGTGCAAAACCATACACAAACATTTGACTTCTATGAGCATGTTAAATGTTTACCATAATTTCTGACCACAAGAATATTTCATGCCCATTGTAACAGAAGAAACCATAAAATGCCGATTTAGCAGGCTAAAATATCACATTTGCATGGAGACAGTTTGAAGTAAATTCATCCCAAAGACAGATTTTGATTTGTGTGAACTAACTTGAATAACTGACAACAAATTCTGTCAAAAACATAATACAATAAGATTGAAGACTTACTTGGAGAGTTGGCTTTTCTATGTAAATGATGATTTTAAAAAGTCAGGGTCAATATTTTGGTCCTTTTTGCTTGAACCAGCCCCATTTGAATTTATTCCTGATGAACTTTAAATTGTCTCCCTGCAGCAGAACATTTCCCTCCATTTCTTTGTAATTTCAACACAATGCAGTGCACAATGCAGCATTTTAAAATCTGTAACAGCATCTCTCATTTGCCGCTGTGTGGTTGAGAGGCGGCGTGTTATATTTCGCCTTCAGTCTCAGATCAGGACATGAAAATGTGACCATTAACACCTACTCTGGCATCTCATCAGAAACATTTCCCAACAAATTGTATTTTACAAATACAAACATCATAAAGACAGACCACAGACCAAATCCGACGTGGGCCAGAAAAACACAAATAACCCGGAAACGTTCGCCACCGAAGTAAAAACCTGAATTTCCATGAACTCCTGGAAAACTCCCATCACTGCTTTAAGAAAATCCTTCTCTTTCCTACTCCACCATGAAACAACAGATATACATTGCATTAGCCACAGTTTGTCCAACCATAGTCACAAAATCGTATAACACCTTCAGAGTTGTCGCAAGTGCCTTCCCTCACGAGTCTCACTTCATGCAGGTTTATCGTGCCATATATTTATAAGGGAGGATACATACAAGTGCTCAGAGGGACCTAAAGGACGTTAAAGAAGCTCATAAATGCAAAGGGGGGGGACATACAAGACATTTAACGAATGGGGGATTGAAACTTTTAGATCAACATTTTGTTATTTCACAATAACCTTCCTTTTTATACACCATTTATTTTTATTATTTTTGATGATGAAGGAACATTTGTATTATGCTGAATGAGCATTAAATGTTGACTGTTTTGCCATTTCAAAGTAAAAGAATGGAAACATTTACATTCATGAACATGACTGTAGAAGATGGCATCAAAACACAACCAGAGAATTAGATAATGTGGCTACTAAAGACCGGTAAAGTTCAAATACCTATATACTTTCAAATGTAGGAACACACTTTTCTTGTGCATACATACTTGCGTGGACTTGCAAGCAGCAACCCTGGCAGGCCAACAGGGGAGACGTGCCATCTTCTTGGAGCAGAGGGTTAGTAGGACTTGGGAGGCAGTTCTGTTCACGGAATGAAAAGCAAATCTCTGGGATCAGGGGTTTGGTTCTCCTTAGACCTCTACTGGTATGCATAGGTTCTTCCATAGAAAATGAGGGCTTGTGTGTATCTGTAGGTGGTGTATGTCCATTGTCAACAAATGTGTCTTCAACCTGGGGAGGGGGAACAAAATAAAATTTCATTGTCACTCCAATTTATAACACAAATGTACCTCACCTACATTCTTCCACATTCATTTATGTCAGGAAAGTTAAATCTCATTAACATTAAAAGGGTATTAAGATACTTATAAATTAAATTCAGGGCATTTCATTTAATTCTAGTAGGGATTCTGATTAATAGATCAAATTGTGAAATAATATTCTATTACCAAACTATAAGAAATGAGTATCTTTTGGTTAAACCGGCAATCACAGCCACAGTGTTTACTGCTGGAAAAGACTAGGCATGTACACTACATTAATAGAGACAGACAGATAAATCAGTCCCTCCAGACAGCCAAACACTCGTTTAGGAGATACCCACACTTTTACAAACAACAGAAGACAAGAAACTTTGGACAAAGGCACAAACCAACCAAAGATCAATGTTCTCAGACACCGCCGCCACGCCACACCTGCGTTTCAAACCATCAAGCACGGAGAGAAAATCCCATCCATTAGGCCCAATGTTCTTTTCAAGTTTGATCAAAATAGGATTGGCCATTCTAAAGATAACTTGCTAAAATTTCCACAAGCATAGTAACACAGAGACTAGGTCAATCACAAGAGCAAGCACTTCCTGCAAGGCAAAAAACTATCAGGGGCCAGCAATGGTCAACATACAAATATTTGTGCAAGGCCATGATAAACAAGCAACATACATGCTAGTGTACGTGAAGAACCTGCGTTGACTGCAACCTTTAAATATGAAATTAAAAAACAGTGCTATCCTGGCTCATTCACTTGTGTTTTATTATCTTTCAACACCAGAGGGTGCAAATCAACTAAATTGTTTCAAAGCAACTGGTGATGTACACTCAACAAAAATATAAACGCAACACTTTTGGTTTTGCTCCCATTTTGTATGAGATGAACTCAAAGATCTAAAACTTTTTTCACATACACAATATCACCATTTCCCTCAAATACTGTTCACAAACCAGTGATAGTGAGCACTTCTCCTTTGCTGACATAATCCATCCCACCTCACAGGTGTGCCATATCAAGATGCTGATTAGACACCATGATTAGTGCACAGGTGTGCCTTAGACTGTCCACAATAGAAGGCCACTCTGAAAGGTGCAGTTTTGTTTTATTGGGGGGGGGATACCAGTCAGTATCTGGTGTGACCACCATTTGCCTCATGCAGTGCAACACATCTCCTTCGCATAGAGCTGATCAGGTTGTCAATTGTGGCCTGTGGAATGTTGGTCCACTCCTCTTCAATGGCTGTGCAAAGTTGCTGGATACTGGCAGGAACTGGTACACGCTGTCGTATATGCCAGTCCAGAGCACCCCAAACATGCTCAATGGGTGACATGTCCGGTGAGTATGCCGGCCATGCAAGAACTGGAACATTTTCAGCTTCCAAGAATTGTGTACAGATCCTTGCAACATGGGGCCGTGCATTATCCTGCTGCAACATGAGGATGTTCTTGGATGTATGGCACAATAATGGGCCTCAGGATCTCGTCACGGTATCTCTGTGCATTCAAAATGCCATCAATAAAATGCACCTGTGTTTTTTGTCCATAACAGACGCCTGCCCATACCATAACCCCACCGACACCATGGGCCACTCGATCCACAACATTGACATCAGAAAACCGCTCACCCAAAACGACGCCACACACGCTGTCTGCCATCTGCCCTGAACAGTGTGAACCGGGATTCATCCATGAAGAGAACACCTCTCCAACGTGCCAAACGCCAGCAAATGTGAGCATTTGCCCACTCAAGTCGGTTACGACGACGAACTGGAGTCAGGTCGAGACCCCGATGAGGACGACAAGCATGCAGATGAGCTTCCCTGAGATGGTTTCTGACAGTTTGTGCAGAAATTCTTTGGTTATGAAAACCGATTGTTTCAGCAGCTGTCCGAGTGGCTGGTCTCAGACGATGTTGGAGGTGAACATGCTGGATGTGGAGGTCCTGGGCTGGTGTCGTTACATGTGGTCTGCGGTTGTGAAGCTGGTTGGATGTACTGCCAAATTCTCTGAAATGCCTTTGGAGACGGCTTATGGTAGAGAAATGAACATTCAATACACGAGCAACAGCTCTGGTTGACATTCCTGCTGTCAGCATGCCAATTGCACGCTCCCTCAAATCTTGCGACATCTGTGGCATTGTGCTGTATGATAAAACTGCACCTTTCAGAGTGGCCTTTTATTGTGGGCAGTCTAAGGCACACCTGTGCACTAATCATGGTGTCTAATCAGCATCTTGATATGGCACACCTGTGAGGTGGGATGGATTATCTCAGCGAAGGAGAAGTGCTCACTATCACAGATTTAGACTGGTTTGTGAACAATATTTGAGGGAAATGGTGATATTGTGTATGTGGAAAACGTTTTAGATCTTTGAGTTCATCTCATACAAAATGGGAGTAAAACCAAAAGTGTTGCATTTATAATTTTGTTGAGTGTAGAAGCCCGAATTAGCACAGCCACTGGTATCTTCCTTTTGATACAGAGTCCGGAATAAAGTTTTGAAACAAAGATTTCAAAACGTCCCGGAACAGTGCTTCTGGTTAGTCATCCCTAATCTGCAGTACAAATTAAAGGTTTTAGGGCTATACTCAGTCACACGTTCTAAACATTTTTGCAGTTCTGGTTTAACTTTCCTGTTCTGTAAAATATGTATGTGGTCCAGTATTTACAAACGCAGCGGGTATCATGTTTAAGATGCTAACATAAATTGTTAGCCAGACAGTGCACAGCGACAAGCACACAATGTGCCCAGCATTCAAGAGCTAAACAAATGTCATGCAAGTTCAACCACAGCTGTTCTTAATTTTCCATAATTTATCGAAAGGGCAATACATCTGTTGCCAATGGCACCAGATTCAATAGGTTATGGCCTCATTATATGTTCTTTTCATATGGTGAGTGACATCAAGATAGTCTTTACAGTTTTTGAGCTATTATATGTACAAAAGCTGCCTGGGATGGACTAACCCACATACCTGCGTTTTTGTCGTCTACACCCTCCAGTCTTACCAGTACAGGAAATTAATTATCCAAGTTGTTCAGTTGCCCCATGCTTTGATTACAACATACTAGGTAATATTACCTGTAGGCATAAAGACAGAAATGGCTACAACGATCTGCCATTGGACCCCACTGACTTCAACCTTCACCTACATGACTGACCTCTGCCTCATTTTGCCAGGGAAAGTTTGGAATCCACCTATGATTGTGCCACATATGGTACAAATCAGGTCGATAAAAAAATCAAATTCCTTGCTCTTGACTTAATTTAATTTTGAATAGCAATTTTGGGGCCAGTCTTCATCGAAAAGGTTGGGAGAAATCAGCAAAAGAACCTGGGAGGAATAAGTCAACAGACAGACAGACCTGGACAGACAGACAGATCTGGACCCCAATGATTGACCTTTTGGCATATTTGAGTTTGCTGGACAAATCCGGAATACACGCCCATATGTGTGGTTCAACACAAATTGGGGGGTGAGGGGGAAAGAAAAAAAAAAAAAACTTAAATTTTGATCACTGACCTTGCTCTTCGCCAAAACAAGCCTATTAAGGAAAATGGACACTGCGAGTTTGGTGGAAATTGGGGAAAGCAACTCAGAGGAGTAATGGAACAAACACAGATTTCTCAAATTATAGTATTATGTGATTCATTTAAAAACACACCCATATTTTTATTAACATTGTATTTGAGTTGTGTGAATGTACATTAAAAAAAAAAAAAGCTCAATCTCCTTGGCAACAGCATTAATGGAACAGTTACGCCTTTTGAATACACAAGTCTCACATCTGTTTGACTCCTTTTCACCTGATAATAGGGCATGAAGAGTGTGCAGACAGCACAGTATGGCTGCATGGTAGCAGCATGGGCATTGTACTCCCTCTCTGCTGTGAAGCAGCTCTTCTTGCTCTGCCACAGGTAGATGAGCGGCTTAGCCCACGCTTCTGTCTCCTGCTCTTCCTCCTCCTCCTCCGGCATGCTTTCTTCAGCGCGTTCTAAGGTAAGATGAAAAAAAATATATAACAGTAATAACTCTTAGAACCATGAGATTCAGAATAACCTTTTTCCTAATCTTGAGAGATACTACTTATTAATGACGCATTAGAAAATAAAGGCCAAAGAGATGAGCACATGACCTCCAATGAGCACAGTGGCCTCCATCATATGTAAATGGAACAAGTTTGGATCCATCAGGACTCTATCTACAGCTGGCTGCCCGTCTAAACTGAGCGATCGGAGGAGAAGGGCCTTAATCAGGGAGGTGACCAAGAACCTGATGGTCACTTTGTCAGAGCTCCAGCATTCCTCTGTGGAGAGAGGAGAACCTTCCAGAAGGACAACCCTTTCTGCAACAATCCAACAATCAAATCTGTATGGTAGAGTGGCCAGATGGAAGCCACTCCTTAGCAAAAGTCACATGGCAGCCCACCTGGAATTTGCAATAGGCACCTGAAGGACTCTCAGTCTGTGAGAAACAAAATTCTCTGTGCACAGACGCTCTCCAGGCAAATGGATGTAGCTTGAGAGGTGCTGCAAAGAGGAATGGACAAAGCTGCCCAAAGATAGGTGCACCAAGCTTGTGGCATTACATTCAAGAAGACTTGAGGCTGTAATTGCTGCCAAAGATGCATCAACAAAGTACTAAGCAAAGGGTGTGAATACTTAGATACACGTGATTTCTTAGGTTTTTTTATTTTTAATAAATAAAAACAAACAAACAAACCTTTTTCATGTTGTCAATATGGGGTGTTGTGAATACAATTTTGAGGGAAAAATTATTTTACTCCATTTTGGAATAAGGCTGTAACATAACAAAATGTGGAAAAATTGAAGCGCTGTGAATATTTTCCAGATGCAACACATCTAAAGGTCCCTTCACACTTTCAAATCCACTGTGCACACACAGCATGCCAGTCTTGAAAAATCAGAGCTGCCTCTAACGTCTCGTACACCTGTCACTACAAGTACTCGCGCACACCAGCGGCCGAAAGACAGAGTGCCCTGTGAGAGCCCATTCGATCCCTCTTGCGGCAGGTGTCGGCCAAATTCCAAGTGACACACACAAACATCTAACACCACTCACTGAACACTTAGGAAATGTGCGGCCATTCTCGGTGTCAGTACGAAAATAGTGAGCACGCAACCACTTTTGAGCTGGCTGTGGAATTTGTCTAAATGCCCCCATGACTTTGGAGTTACCAAGCAACACACATGGCATACCAGAGTGTCGGCGATGTGGTGCAACATGTTCCAGCTGCTTGCACCGTTGCCGGTGTGTTGTGCATGCCTGTGCGACCCTCACAGCAGCAGGAGGAATGTTTCGTGGTTCCCATTTCGTGTTTGGTTCACGGATTTTCTTCCTGTTTCTGCATCTTTCATGTTATGTGTGAAGGGGCCCAAACTAATTGTTGAGCAAGGGGCTTTTGAGCCACTCCAGTAACTGTAAATATTATTTCCTGAACTGCATATACATGACCCAGCAAATGGTCCCAA
Organism: Thalassophryne amazonica; assembly: GCF_902500255.1. Classification (NCBI taxonomy): domain Eukaryota; kingdom Metazoa; phylum Chordata; class Actinopteri; order Batrachoidiformes; family Batrachoididae; genus Thalassophryne; species Thalassophryne amazonica. The sequence goes on along the minus strand of NC_047117.1, from coordinate 68,403,881 downwards.
ATAGTGAGGAGGGACAACTAAAAGATGAGGTTGAAACAAAATTTTCTGGTTATGTGTAGTTACAAAAAAAAAAAAAAAAAAAAAAAATGTTGGGGGGGGCTGAGGCAGGTTTAACAAATATAAGGAAGCTAACAGTACCGTGTGTGCCAGAAACTAAATGGAAATTAAAGAAGCCAAGTGAATTGGGACAAGGCTGTAATATGGCAATAAAGCAAAGAAGGTAGAAATTGTGCAGAAATATATAGAGAAGTCAAAGTGAGAAGGAGGGGTGACAGCCTTGGATGGGATCATAGGTTCTTTGTGTTGGCTAAGAAGATGAGGAATATGGCTTTGGATTAAAAGAGGGAGGAAAAGTGATTGTCAGTGAAGCTGTAAATGGGCACATGAAAAGGAGTAAAAAGGTGATTGAGAAGGTACAAAGGAAGGGGTGGGAAAAGCAGATTTTGCCATTGCACTTGATTTGCCAAAGAATGTTTGACCCCATTGCCATCTTACGTTTACAGACTAGACTTTTACATGTCAAATACATACCCAACAGCAGGATGTGGCAAAAAACACTTGAAAAGAGCAGGGAGACAACTAAGAGTGTCAGGAAGGTAGATCTCGAGGACCCCTGCACTAGACCATTACCATCCCTTAACATACTCAGTGCCTGCTTCAGAGTTTATGCACTTTGTGACAACAAATCATTGTATTTATACAGATTTTAGTATCGCCCCCCTCCCCCCAGCAATAATTTAAAAAAAGTTACGACTTTTTTTTTTAACTCAATCTCTACAGTTACTTTCTTCGTTCCTTCTGAGAAGTCCTGCATCTCAATCTCAATTTATTTATAAAGGGCTTTAAAATCAATACCAATGACCAAAGTGCTGTACACAAATAAGAACAGGCAAGTTAAAATACATAAAATAAATAAATAAACCACAGTTAAAACAAGAAACAATAAAAGCAAACATGTCAAACTGAGTTAAAAGCAAAAGAGAAGAAACGTGTTTTAAGAGAAGATTTAAAAAGCAGAGAGTAGAATACATGTGCAGAAAGTTCTCCCGGAGATAACTGACTGACTGTGTGACATGATGATGTGAGGAGCCTAGGAAGGCCATTTTGAGCTGTTTATTGCACTACTGATTTACACATCTCGGCGCGCTCTCCCTCTCCTGTGTATCCACAGATAGATAGACAGACAGATAGACAGCAAATGAGCTACTTTTCAGTGTACTCAATGTGTTGAAGATCACACTGAAGAAAAAAAAAAAATAGCAAGAATGGCAAGGTCAAACTGCAGTAAACTCAGCAGCAAATCACAACAGTTGTGACAGACTGGGAGATCAGCGTATTCAAACAAATACCAGAGCAAGCTGTGCCAATGGTAAAGAGGCAAAGATTAAAAGGGAAAACCTTGAAGAACAATTTCAAGGAGAATATTTTAAATGTAGGAACATGGTAGTCAAAAAAAAAATGTATTGAGTTTGGCTGAAAAGAAGGGCACCACCAGAAGATAATAGAGATATGCTGTTAGAACAGTGAGGTGCAGGATGCAATGATGTTTGAGGAGGAAAACAAAAACAATGGGACACATCAGTGAGACACAAAGCATTATAAAGAGGTGACTGGACACACAAGAGGTAGAGAGGAAAAGAAAAACGTTTCAAAATAGCAAAGCCTACAAACCACCAAGGGAAATGTATTAGCAGATAAAAGGTAAGCACGGTGTGGTTTTCTTGAGTGCATGATGAAATCAATAGTAGATTCAAAGGGAACTTTGAAAAATCTAGCGAATGAAGAAAACCCAAGGGTGGTATTTAAGGATACAGTTCCAAATGAAGGACTGCCCACAAGAATTAGAAAGAAGGCAGTGAAAGAGGCACTGGAAAGGATGAAGAATTTAAAAAAGGTATCACAAGTGGCTGAAATATCACTAAAAGTGTGGAAGAATATAATGAATAGATATGTTGTATGAGAATTATGAGCAGGATAAAACCTGAAGACTGAAGGATAAGCATGACTATACCAATAGGCAAATGAAAAAGAGATGTTAAATCAATCGGGTTCAAGCTGATGTCATATACAATCAAGAGCTAGGAAAGGACTTTACAGGGAAGCCAAGGAAAGAGATCACCATAGGGGTGGGATAGTTGAATTCTTTGACAGCTACAAGAACAAGTGATGCCATTTTTACATAGAGGGAAAATCTGCATACGGCATTTGTGCAAAGGAGTATGATGGGTTGTGCCAAGAGGTTTGGAGGTGTATAAGGAAGAAAAGTGGGCCAAAGAAGTACTTAAAAGGTTGTTCAGGATCTATATAAGGCACCTACAACGTAGGTTAGAAACAATGTTGGCAAGATACCAGTTAAGAGTTGGTCTGCACCAGAAATCTTTTATAAGCACTTTACCTTTTAATCTGGTATGGTCATCCTAATATTGTGGAGTAAAGAACAAGCCCATTGATGGAAGGATTTTATACAGCAGTTAAAATAAGTATTGAACAAGTCCCCATTTTTCTCAGTAAATATATTTTTAAAGGTGCTATGGACATTAAATTTTCACCACATGCCAGTAACAACCCAAGTAATTCACACATACAAAGGAATCAAACCATAGATGGCCATAAATTAAGTTATGTGTAATAATGTGAAAGGACACTGGGAAAAAGTATTGAACACCTGAAGAAAGAGAGGTGCAAAAAGACATGGAAATCCAAGACACTAACCGAAATCTATCAGTAATTACAAAGCCGTCCTGCTCCTTGTCAGTCCAAATTAATATCAGCTGGTTCAGTCGCAACTGATGGTCTATAAAAAGGAAACTCATTACCAAGATGTCACACAAGAAACATCTCATGGTGGGCAAAAGCAAAGAGTTTTCTCAAGATCTTCACAACCTTATTGTTGCAAAACATACTGATGGTATTGCTTACAGGAGGACTTCTAAACGTTCCAATGAGTACTGTTGGGGCCATAATCCAGAAATGGAAAGAACATCATTTCACCATAAATCAGCCACAACCAGGTGCTCCTCACAAGATTTCTGAGAGAGGATTGAAAACAATTATCAAAACAGTAGTCCAAGAGCCAAGGACAATTGTTTCAAAGGAAACAGTAAGTAATGCACTCAAATGCCATGGCCTGTATGTGTCTCCATTGCTGAAGAAAAAGCATGTTAAAGCTCGTTTAAAGTTTACTGCACAACATTTGGACAAGCCTGTTAAATACTGGGAGAATAGTCTGGTCAGATAAGCCAAAACTGAACTCTTTGGATGCCATAACACACACCATGTTTGGAGATCAAAACGCATCCCAAAAAAATACCATACCAACAGTTAAGATGTGAGGTGGGAACATCATGGTGTGGGGCTGTTTTTCAGTATATGGCACTGGCAGACTTCATATAATTGAAGGAAGGATGAATGAAAAAATACAGAAAGATTCTTAACCTCTTAAAGTGTAGAGTCCCCAAATTTGAGGACTTGCCCTGTTTTGGAACATTTGAACACTCGTAATTAACCAATGCTGACACCAACCTACACTTATTATACATCAAAATGTCAAGTGAAGTCTCCTCTACAAAAGTATCCACTTCAATCACATGTCAACTAACCACAGCTGAAAGGCCAAGCAAATATAGACATGAATCAGAATTCATTTTTGGGGGGAAAAAAAAAAAACCTCATTTACTCCTACCAAGTATTATTTACTTAAAATTTTTTTGCATCCACAACATCCCCGGGGACCTGTCTTTTAGCTGATCCAAACTTTTGCATTTTTGACCTTGTAAAAGCTGAGAAATAAATCATAATGTATGGGTATGTGATTTTGTGAAATAGGCTCTAGGGCTTAAGGGGTTAATACAAATCTGCTGCCATCTACCAGGATGATTAAGATGAAACAAGGGTTAACATTTCAGAAAAACAAACAGTGATCACAAACACACAGCCAAGGAAACTCAAATGGTTTCAGTGAATGAAAATAAAGCTGCCAGACTGGCCTAGCCAATCACCTGACCTGAATTCAGTAAAAATCTACAGAAAGAACTAAAGACCAGAGTTCATAGAAGAGGTCCACAGAACCTTTAAGATGTGAAGACTGTTTGTGTCGAAGAATGGGCCAAAATCACACCTGAGCAATGTATGTGACTAGTTCCTCAGAACAAACAGAAGGTTTGGAAGCTGTCACTACCAACAAAGGCTTTTGTATGAAGTATTAAACAAATTTCAGGAAGCGTGTTCAGCATTTTTCTCCCCATGTCATTACATTTTATTACACAATTTCTGTACTTATTTGTATTGGTGGATTACTTGGGTTGTTACTGGTGTGAAAATGTCAACAGCACTTTTAGAAATATATTTACTGAGAAAATGGTGATTTGTTCAATACTTATTTTACCCGCTGTAAATGATTTTGTGTTGTTCACCACAAAAAGGAGACTTGGATACAGAAACAACTGACAGAGAGTGCAGTCTGCATGGAACAACTGAAAGAGGATATTGTGTGACTGAAGAAATGGTTAAAAGGTCTGTTTCAGAAGGCCACATTAAGACCAGGGACTAAGACTAAAGCCGAATAATAATCCATGAATAATGAGCCACTCTCATTGTTCAGCGATTATTCGAAGAATGACCCACGTTTTCATCTATCACATATCCGCTATGAAGGTGCCTCTATGTGCCTCTCTGCACCCTGCATGTGCCATGTAGCAGCCTCTAGTGAGCTACGACGGTCATTAGAGCCTCGAATGGCTCGCATCAGCCACACTAAGCCACGTAGCGTCGTGATAGCGCCATGATAACACAATGTTGGCGCACGTTTAGGCATGATGGGTTTGGTCCAAACCTCCAGCCCCCCGACACCTGGTCCTTTCAAATGTGGGTTTTCAAGTCACAGCAGCATTTAAAGATGTCACATTTTTTAAATGCAGTCCAAAAATAGACACTCCAGTACAGTCCTGCGGTTGTGCGCTGTGCGCCAGGCTGCTGTCCACCTGTAATGCACCAGACCAGCTGGAACCAAACCACGGGTTCCTGGAGAGCCGCCTCTGGGCGAACGCTCCTGTTCATTCCTGAACAGTCATCTCTGTGCTCCTTCTCACTGGCTTCCTTTCCATCCGTGGCTTGCTGGCTTTATTTTTTCCTGGCTTTAAACACTCACTTTCACACCGTGATCCCACTTTACAACTTTGTGTTCGTCCGTTTATTTCTGCAAAATTGCTCTTTTGCGTGCAGTGCCGTTCTGCATACACGAGGTGGCTTCACTGGAGTTATTTCATCTGTGGCTTTAAACACACATCCACTTTCATGCAGTCATCCAAATTTTAACTTTGTGTTCATCCAATATTAAATGAAAAAAAAAAAAAAAAAAATCACTCTTTCGTGATGAGTCAGTCAGTGCACAGAGCGCACACATAGCAGAGCTGTGTGTGCGATACATTGAACCATGGGATCCATTAACAAGATATTAAATCAACTACAGACATACTTTTACAGCTAAGAACTGTTTTATCAAGCTATAAAAACATTAAAAATAGTAACCTTAAGCTGTTAAAAATACATTCCATATGGAGCAGGAAAGAGGAAAAAAAGCATCCAGATGAAACAGTCCTCTGTGATTCCAGATGCGATTAGAGGTATTTTCAGCATCTATGGTTTGGCAGAAAATGATTAATCTGCTACAAAATAATTTTATGCACAGCTTCCAGGGCACAGACAGGTGGAATTGTGTGCGCAAGAGGGCAGCCACTCCAAAAATAGCCTCTCAGGTCCTGCGTAGCTGCCAGGCGCACGGATAATGGGCTTTTAGCAGACTCGTAAGCACCACGCAAATGCCTCCAAGTCGTCGCAGTAACTCGTACACAAACTGCGCCACGCTGTTGTTGCTAAATTTTGAACTTCTTGAAATTAGCGCCATGCTCAGAGAGGAGCCTCGTTAACTGAAGATAATGCCTCTAAGAGCCAAGAAACTCCACGATAGTTGAAGAAACCCTCTCGTAGCAAAGAAAACATGCTGTGTGGCTCATTATTAACCCTTCATTATTTGGTGGGACCCAGGCTTAAGATGTGGGCAGTGAAGGAAATGCAAGAGAAAATCTGTTGTGCGCTGTGCGCCAGGCTGCTGTCCACCTGATCTGGTGTAATGCACCAGACCAGCTAGAACCGAACTGAGAGGCACATAGAACAGAAATTAGAATCCTATAATGCATGTTTGGGTTTACAAAGCTGGACAAAATAAAAGGAGAAAAAGAAAATCGATCTCACCCTCCATCTTAACCCAATTGGTGAACAAGATACAGAGATACGTGAACTACTCCTCCACCTGGGGCTGTAACTCTCCCTTGACCCAGAAGGGACAATCCAGCCTTTTCCGGCAGAGGACCATGGTCTTGGATTTGGAGGTGCTGATCACCACTCCAGTTGCTTTCCACTCATCCAGGGCTCTAACTTAGCCCTAGAGGCCACCTACCATGCCAGGCAAATTTTGAGGTCAAATCTACTTCTCACATGGCAAGTAAACTAATTTAACCAAGTATATGTCATATTGAGTATCTGCCAATACAGAGTCCCAATGTGATACTTGTAGTTTACTAGATATTGCACTTGCAAAGAAACATATTGCAAGCACATTAAAAATTATTAAGATTAAAGTTAACAGTACTAAGATAAGATGTTTACATCATGTGCCATCCAAGAGCTTTCTCCTGGATGGCACATGATGTGTGTGTTTACACACAGTGCATATTTGAAGAAAAGGAGAGTGAAATATGTATTTTATTTATTTTTTTTTTATTTAAGTTTTAACCCCAGAGGAACTGCCTATTATTTTTGCATCTGCACCCCGCTCTGAAATAGCAAATGCACTGCTGATGATGCGTGCGATTAAAATAGAGGTGTGTTGCATACTGAAGACGGCTTTAGAGAATCAGGTTTCATTTATCCTAATTTAGTCTATCAGAAAAATGCTTCTGCCGCCACAGGAACTTCAACGAAATCTGTTGATTTTTGACCAGATTTTGTTCTAAATGTGCTTGAAAATTGATTTGTCATGTTGGGCAAGAGAGAGACATGTAACACTAGTCCTAGAGCATTGTTCACTTGCCAATGTTGAGCAGACAACTCATACTCTCTTACTGTCGAGCCCTATCATCCACATTGGAGGTCACTGTCTGATGAAGCCAACAGAACCACATCATCTAAAAAGCAGAAATGCAATTCTGAGGTCACCAAACTGGACACTTTCCAAACTCTGACTGCGCCTTGAAAGCGTGTCCATGAAAATCACGAACAGGCTTGATGACAAGGGGCAGCCATGGTGGAGTCCCAACAACCTTTCATTTTCTGGAGCTTATCTAGGATGGGTTTGCAGTAGCAGTAGAACAAGCAACTCAACCCCCACTTCCCTAGCCTTGGCCAAGTTCTCTAACTCTTCCTATGGAATCCCAAGGCATTCCCAAGACAGGACATATAATCCCTCCAGCGTTTCCTTGTCTTGTGACTAGCATGATGGTACTGCTTCAAGTGAAAACTCGGCAGGTGTGTGATTTAACGGGTTGTACTGTATGACTCAACCATACTTTCAATTTCAACACGCTGGCTTTACACACTTTGCAAAGTACTTCTCTTGCTTTTTGGCATTTCCAGATTAAATATTACCAAACAAAGGATATTTTACTCAAATCAACAGCTAATCTTATTTACTGAGTGCAGATGATGTGGGTTCATGGTTCAACGTTGGGAAAAAAAAAAACACTCTGGTTCAGATCAGGGGAGCATTCATCCTAATCATTCAGCCTGCCACACCAGCTCAGGTTCCTTCCCCACCTTAGGCCACGGCCAGTCAATAAACTAGCAACCTTCTGCACAGAAGGTCAATGCTCCAACCACTGAGTCATCACCCCCCACAATAATATAAACGGAAGGCTGAAGCGAAGGTTGAATGGACAGATTAATTCAAGACCCAAAGAAAATCAGGCTGAGGAGAAAGGAGACTCAAGATCAGGATATATGAAGAAAGCTTGGTCACCTCACAAGTGAGAAAACATGAAGGGTAACAAGAGAGGCTTCGGTTTATAAAAATGCCCTCAATGATTACATTTAATCATAATAAAACAGCCATCTTACAACCACACACTTTTAATAGCCACTGACTTATTCTTCTTCACAAATAAGATGATAAATGTGACTGCTTGTGCATATGTGCATAAATAGTTGTTAACTGTCACCCTCCCTCACTGTTAAACCCATAAAAACAAACAGTATCCATCACTAGGTCATTTTAATGTGGTAGATGTGGAACTTAAATGTGCTTGGTTTATGTGGGCCTTGACGTCAGAGATTTTGAGATGGATATAAAATGTGAAAAATTAAGAGGGGACGTGGGGAGCACAGACGAGAATGTAATAAATAACCACACTGTTGTACAAAACAAGTGTTACATGACATTACTAAATATTATTCATCGTGATGTGTGATTTTATAAAAAAATAAAATAAAATAATCATCATCCATTTTGTTCCTACTCTAGTTTCTTGTCAGCTGGAAAATATTAATAAAAAAAAAAAAAAAAAAAAATGCACACACACACACACACACACACAAAAAAACATACATTTTAGTCAAAAACAGGCTTTTAGAGTAACATTATCCTGGTTCATCCTACCATCATCACTAGCAGCCTGTTGTTTGACAGCAGTGGGCACAGCTCTGGCAGTAGGTTTCCTGAGTGGGTGACGCCAGCTCTTAGTGGTCCTCTTCATCGATAGGGGAGAGTACTGTCATAAACAGCCATGGTTAAAAATCATTCACAGGCAAAGAACGTGTGTAAATGAAAAGGAATTTTTGGGTGTAAAGGGACACTCACAGCACAAACCTCCCCGGGTTCCAGGGCTGATTCATCACACTTGTAGTTGCTGATATAGTTTTCATCCTCTTCCTCCTCTTCATCAGATGAGCCACTGCTACTCTCCTCTTTGATACAACATTGCTGCTCCACCTCTTCTCCCTCAGACTCTGTGTCTTCCATGTCTGACACCACATCCTGTCCTCCTCCTGCAATTTGTAGGGGAGGAACAGCCCTATCTAGGTGGAGACTCCCCTCGGCCTGGGTTTGTCTCCCCAGCTCCCTGCATAGGGCGAGGGCTTCGGCTCCTTCCATTTCTCCTCTGTGGAGCTCATAATCCCCACAAAGCCCCAACGGCTCTGCAGCACCAACTGAAACTAGAGAGGTGGGCTCCAACTGGGCCCATGTTAGAGTTGATGTACCATCTCCATGGTTGTCTGCCTGACGGAGGTCCTGTTCTGGGTCCTCCAGGTCTGTGACTTCTCTGCACTGCGGCTCCGTCCACATGGTGTAAGGTAGGGGGTCATGGGTGAAGTCAGAAGGCAGTTCTGGTCGGAGACTCTGAATAAGCACCGCAGAACTTTGGGAAGTGAGGTTTTTCCAGATGCTGGAGGAGAAAGGTTTGTGCTCCATGTATGGATGCTGGGAAGCACAATCCGAGGAGGAGTATGTAGTGTGAAGAGGAGTTTTATCCATTTGGTGGAACTGTAAAACTGATTGACTATCATTTTGAGTAACCAAAGGGAGTGAAAAGCCCGGTGCATTAATGTTTGAAGTGTCATTTAAAAGAGAACCTGTGTTTTCCAGACTGAACACATTATCATTCTGACCTGCATCTTGAGAATGACTTTTACTTGTTACTGTTCTAAAGCTAGATTCATGCTCTGTTTGGATTGTAGCATTCTGATCGAACTGGTCATGGGCAGTATTACTTGCTGCAGGGATAAGGTTTTCCAACTTTGTTTGGTCCTCCTCACCAGGAACTACTGGTAGTATTTGCATTTCACTGCCACCACCAGATGCTATTTTGTGCAGAGCATTGGTAGTTAAATGAATTGCACTACCGTCCAAACCAGATGCTGCTGCCTCTTCGCATTTATATGGACAATTTAAGTGCCAGTTGTTGGCTTGTTCTACTGCGAGAGTTTCTTTTGACTTTGTTAGGTCTTCCTGTGAGGACACAGAGCTAGTTGGTGTCTCCCGCTGAAGCACAGGTGCAATCTGGTGTGTGTATGACTGTGATGGCTGGACATCAGTTGGTCCATCGTTGGCAGGTGTAAGTGACGGCATTTCTTGTGTCAGTACTGGTGGCAAAGGACACCCTCCAATTTTATCCACTGTCTCGGGTGTGAGAAGTGGCATATCCACTGCGCTGTTCTGCAGCAGAGGGGGAAAAAGGTTTTCTTCTGTGCTGCCACTTTCTACACTGCAATCATGCCCTGAAAAGGAGAAAGAGCTACATGACGGGTAACTATCCCCCTCTACTGGCTCAGTGCTAGGATCATAAAGTGCTTCTGTGGTGGAGTTCATACTGATATGTTTTGGGTCATTGCAGTCAATTTTCTCTGCTTTAGCAGAGCTGTTATCATATTCCTCAGAATTAATATTACTGTCACCGTTTGCTGCCACTTGTAAAGCATCATCTGTACAAGAGGCATTCAATGTCTGAACTTCAGTATCAGGACACGAGCCCACGTCAGCCTCAACAGAAATGCTTGTGGTATGCAATGATGTGCTGACACTGACACAGGAGTCCTGAGAAATGGAGACGTTGGGGTCAAGATGATGTTGTCTTGGCTCATTTACTTCTACATCCACGTGGGTAGCCTCGGGCCAGTGTTCGAGTCCTTCAGGAGTCCTGTCAGTAACCCCTGTTGTCCCCTGAGTGGCTGTCTCTGCCACTGGGCCATTGTTTACAGGTGAAGGAGGAGACGGAAAGTTGTTAGACTGAGAGATTTGGGGTGGCTCCATATTAGAACAAGCCAAAATGGCGCTCTCGACACGTGTTACCTTGACCACACACATCTGTCTGCAAGGACCTGTGCAAGCAAAAGAGGCTGAATAAAATGAGGCATCTTCCACTGCACACAAGAAACAGTGTTATTTTACAGCTTCCTTTAAGGATCTCTTTTCAACTTACCTGGAATCTGAATGGAGTTCTGACTCTGGTTGTGCTTTGATTTAGCTTCCATTTCATTTCCAGTCTCGATGTCAGCTTCCTTTCCTGACCTGCAACTAGTAGCTGCAGCTGGCCGTCGTACCTTCGGCCTAATTGGACCCCCCAGGACTTTCTTCTTGTTCAGAGATGAGCTGCCAACAAGCCCAACAGGTTCCTCTGTTGTTCTGAGGCGCTTGGATCTCATACGGGAGTGGGTGCTGCGGTAACAGAGTGAAAGAGGTCAAAACATACTGACAATTTTGTGCCAAATTGCAAACTCATTCAGAATTATTCATTCTAAGCTAAATTTAACATCATGCTATTTATTTATGCTCAAACATGACCATCAGGCAAATGAGTCATATCAACATTCAATTGTACAGGGCTGACAATTTACCAACAAGTAACTTTTCATTCAGCAGTTAAACAGATCTTAAAGTCAGACTTTACGGAATTATACTTATAGTTTAATTCTGGCTTTGGCATCTACCCCCTCTTTCTTTTTGCACAAATACAATCTGAATAAAATCCTTTCCCTTCCTCTACAAAGTAACCTGACAACCCTGGAGTCCGGTCAACATCACTCACAGCACAAACGTGCTCAACTTAAATCACATTCTAGAGACTCTAGATAAAGTAGATAAATCTAGCATCTGATCTCTAACTAGAGATTAATGCATTTTGTATACGGGCCCTGAAATAAATAAATTTAGTAAAATTAAACTCATACAAGACTGTGCAATCTTTTAATTCTACAGTCAAAGGTGATTCACTCAAAAGCATTCTTCTGCCAGTTCAAAACAAAGGGTCTTATATTTACAAAATTTATTTAAAATGGCACTGCTTCATTGGCTAGATGTGCAGTCAAAATGCAGTGGTTTCGAATTCAGACCAGAGTCAACATTTCTGTAAATCAATTATTTTGTTTGTGACTCATCTTGCCAACAGAAACTTGAATCACAGTTCATAAAGTGCTACCAAACTCCAAAACAGATGTAATACATGTACAGTTGTGCTCAAAATTTTACATACCCTGGCAGAATTTTTGCTTTTTTAGCCATTTTTAAGAGAATATGAATGACAACACAAAAACTTTTTTTTTCCACTCATGGTTAGTGGTTGGGTGAAGCCATTTATTGTCAAACAACTGTTTCCTCTTTTTAAATCAAAAAGTCAAGAGAACTACCCAAATGACCCTGATCCAAAGTTTACCTACCCCTGTTCTTAATACTGTGTATTGCCCCCTTTAACATCAACGACAGCTTTACATTAATTACAAAGAAATACAAACAGTATGGCACTTTATGGTAAATCTGTGTGGAGTAGACAGTTCTCAAAAACTGAGTGACTGTGCAAGAAGGAGAAGAGTGAGGAAAGCCACCAAGACACCCAGACAGCCAAGGAGAAGTTATGGGCTTATGTGGCTTCTTATGTGGTCTTCTTTTTAAGAAAATCCCCCTCTATACCACTTCATCATGAAGATGGATAACTGGTGATACAAAATGCAAAGCTTACACTGTGCATAATTTCAACAATCACAGCCACGTAAGCCTGTAATTTCTTCTGGGTTGTCTAAGTGGCTTTCCTCACTTTTCAACTTCTTCCACAGTCACTCAGTTTTTGAGAACTGTCTACTCCATGCAGATTTACCATAGAGTGCCATATTGTTTGCATTTCTTTGTAATTGATGCAAATAAAGTCCGAAACATATTCAGTGGCGGCTTTACCATCAGAGAGCCTCGTCCACAACTACCACAAAAGACTCCAAGCTGTCACTGATGTTAAAGGGGGCAATACACAGTATTAAGAACAGGGGTATGTAAACTTTTGATCAGGTTAATTTGGGTAGTTCTCTTGTCATTTTGATTTACAAAGAGGAAACAGCTGTTGACAATAAATGGCTTCACCCAACCACTAACCATGAGTGAAAAAAAGTTTTGTGTTGTCATTCATATTCTCTTAAAAATGGCCAAAAAAGCAAAAATTCTGCCAGGGTATGTAAACCTTTGAGCACAACTGTATTTATTGAAATGTTGCTGGCCTTGCATCTTTCGACATGTCCACCAATAGCTGTTGGTTCAGGTTAGACGCATCTTTTTGAGAAAATGTGCTCTATAGTAATGGACCCTTTTTCACCACTACTTTACCCCTTTTTTTATCTTAAGCGTCAAAACACACACAAATCACCCTCTTTATGAATTTAGTTGGAGTTTAGTACTGAATATTAATAATTCCCTGCCACAGCTGAGATGATCTGAATGATGAAGGCCCTGTATCCACACAGCACTTTGTTTGTTTTATGTTGGTTAAAAAAAAAAAAAAAAAGTGCTGAGAGGGCACCAACAAACATGTTATTCCAGCATCTCATCACAGCACTTTCTTAAAGAAAAACAAACAAAAAACAAACAAATTGGAATTTGTTTCTATGACAGCAAACAGCCAACAACTAGCTAATAATGTACAGTGATAAAAAGTTTTCATCCTCAGCAGGAGCATAGCATCTGTCAATCTGTGACAAGACATGAATTTTATTTTTTTTTTAGTTTATTGTGACAGATTTTTATGGGACATATCAGCTGATTATAGATGGAAACGTCAAAAACAAAACTTTTCCTTCTGTGAGAGTGCACCATCTGATTGGTTGCCGAAAGGCGCAGCAGCAATGTCACAGTACCTTTCTGAAAAATTCTAAGGTTTTCAACTGAAATCACTCAACCTAAAGCATTTTTTGTGGCAACCATATGAGGCTCCATTCACTCTGCTCTCATTTAGACTAAATGAAAAAGACACTGGTGCCCAGAATAAAAAACAAAACACAATATGGACACAGGATCTAAGACCTTAACTGTTTAAGATCCATTGTTGCAGACTGAATGGTCCCCCCTAAAGATTGGCCCGCCCTGCCTTCACTGCGCATGCGTCATTTCAGACCACAGCAGCACATCTGAGTCTGACGCTCTACACCCAAAGCAATCAAAGGGAATAATGTGACTATGAACCATCAGCTGACAAAAGTAAAACCTCTTAAATCATTCTAAAGTCAATTTTACGCAGAAACGCGATAATCGGTGAATCGTACTGAAGCTCTGAAATGACATAGGTGCAGCAGCACATCAGAGCCTGATGTGCTGCTGTGGCGCTCTAATCACTCCCCCATCTTTTATGATGAAATAATACTGAATTTATGTGGAAATGATTGTTGTACAAAAGCTTCAGCTATCTGTCGCTGAGATAGATGATGGCTGGAGTGCAGTCTGAAGCAGAAACAAGGTGATAATCAGAAAATCACTGGTGACGCTCAGAAATAATGCTACTGAGCTCCGAAATGATGCATGCGCAGTGAAGGCAGGGTGGACCAATTTTGGGGGGGGGACTACTGGACTAATTTGGACTATTTGTTAAACACATGCGACATATTAAACATTTGATGTCGGGTCACAGTCATCAGTGGATGCAGCTTATGATATGAAAATAGTAGTACTACAGTAAAGCACTACAATTCCATCTCAGGACTATCTAGCAAATTACATTCTCCCTGAATACTACTACTGTATTGTGCAGAAATTTGCACAGAGCATGAATCCAGTACCCTTTATTGGAAGGTTTAGTCTTGCGCCGCCTGTGTAACCAGCTCTGCAGCTCAGGAGTTGTACTAGGAGTGGCGAGGGTGTGGTCAATCAGCGTCGAGTCTTTGCCCAGCATCCAGGTAGCATAACGGTCAGGCTGAAAACGCTTCACAAAGGGCTCCATGGATATTTTTACCATGTCTTTACTACATGTACACTACAGCATGGAAAAGATGAAAAACAGAAAAAAGTAAAAAAACGATACTGGGTGTGTATTTAAAATAATGATTTGTTGTGTGGTTATTTTATAAAGAATCAATAGTTACATTTAGTGAAATTATTTGTATTCAAATGTGAAAATCTACTTTTCCAAGCAGGTTACCTGGGTGGCCACTTTGCCATAGTCTATCCAACGCAGAGTGGCAAAGTTGGTGGACTCAGCACAATTGAAACCATGATTAAAGCCAGCATGGTAGCCGTAAGGAAAAGTGATCATGAACTCGCCAGCCTCCTGAGTAATCTAACGATTTAAGGGGAAGAGAAAGAGAAAAAGAGGAAGGCGTGAGTGGGGTGGCTACATCTCACTTTGAGATATATATATATATATATATACACACATATATATATATATATATACACATACATACAC
Organism: Thalassophryne amazonica; assembly: GCF_902500255.1. Taxonomy (NCBI): domain Eukaryota; kingdom Metazoa; phylum Chordata; class Actinopteri; order Batrachoidiformes; family Batrachoididae; genus Thalassophryne; species Thalassophryne amazonica. Next base: position 68,388,681 of record NC_047117.1, on the reverse strand, counting down.
ACTCAACAAAAATATAAACGCAACACTTCTGGTTTTGCTCCCATTTTGTATGAGATGAACTCAAAGATCTAAAACTTTTTCCACATACACAATATCACCATTTCCCTCAAAGATTGTTCACAAACCAGTCTAAATCTGTGATAGTGCGCACTTCTCCTTTGCTGAGATAATCCATCCCACCTCACAGGTGTGCCATATCAAGATGCTGATTAGACACCATGATTAGTTCACAGGTGTGCCTTAGACTGCCCACAATAAACACTCATCTGTCCAGTTAAAAAAAGGCTCTTGCTTATTTTCCCCCTTGCTGTGACTTCTTTGGGCAGGTATGAACATAGCAATCACACTCTGGTGTGGCCCAAAACAACCAGACAGATATCCTTGAGAGGAGGTTCCTAATGAATTCTGGGGCTGTTCACTTGTGGTGACTGCGCAAGCTGAATCAACAGACCAAATAATTAAATGAAATGTGAGTAAAGCATGCTACATATTTTATTTTACTATAAAAAGACACCACAGAATGACCCTCTGTTTGAGGTGGAGTGCAAATGCACATAAATCATGTTTTTCTCCACATGAACACAGTAGCATAGGTTGTGAAAAGGCACAAACGTAAAGCGCTGCATAAAGTGAGCTACTTATGCAAAACAGTTGAAGAGTTTTCACCTGTCTGCAATAGAGTGCCATATTTAAAAAAAATAATAAACAGTATTTTCTGGAGTATAAGTCACACCAGAGTATAACTGACAGTGGTCCAAAAATGCCTCTTTAAGAGAAGGGGAAAAAAAAGAATACAAGTCACACCGGAGTATAAATCACATTTATCACTTCATGCAAGAAGAAGCAAGATGGATTAAAATCACTGTATTATTCATTTATAAATGCACACGCAGTGTAAAGGAGAGCAGCTAATGAGCTAATCAATGTCACTATATAAACGCACCATGCAATGAAATGTTTGAAAACCCGGTACATCATTTATATATTTACAACATAAACATTGCTTTGCCACTGGAAGCTAAGAGCTAATTAATGCTCTTGTTACAAGCACAAACTGCATCTTTAAGCGATTGAACATATGATCATATGTGAGGTGAACATACGATGTAATTTAAATGCCATTTAAATTCCTTTTTAGTACATTTATAAAATAAACTCACCATTAATTTTCTTCTTGTTAAAAGAGCTGTCCTTGCACTTTCAAATAAGGTTTCTTCCAAACAGAAAAAAAGTACATCTTCATTCAAAAGTGTGGTCTTCCAGTAAAAAACACAGGGTATTTCTTCCGAACAAAGAACGTTTTTTGTTGTTGTTGTTTTTCCCCCCTTTCGCGATCTTATTCTGGTGGTTCCTTTTTTCCACAAGCCCTTCCTGAAGAAAGGCATCTTGGGGCAGATTTAGCCCCACAATAATTTTGGATGAGAAGCGGGGCACAGCTCACGACATGGCTGCGGGAGCAATGAATTGCCCCGTCGCCCTCCCCACTCTCCCACCGGCTGAAGTACAGACCGGCAGGCTGCTTCACGGGTGGTTTTTCCCTCTGATCACAAAACGGAGTCCCATAGCTGAGAAGCTCCATGGAAAGAGCCTGGTGCCCATCTGGAGGACAGACTTTTTATTTGAGTCTCTTTCCAGAGCACATTCAGCTGTTTGACACTTTTACTCTACTTTAATTAACGGTAGATTATTACACAGACTTCTGACACACTTTTTGAGACAAGCGCTGATCTCTGCTGGATTCTATGTGAAACATCTCCCAAAGTGACAGAGCAGTCCAACGCAAACTTACTGTAAGTTCAGTTTTAAATCAGCTCACAGCACATTTATCCATTTCCTGTTCGCATCATTACTCTGCTGTGGAAATGAATGTTTGTTCGTTTGCACCGCAACAGCATGCACGCGCGCACACACACACACGCCTGTTCATTTGTGCGCGTGCACACACACACACACACACACATGAATGCCCGTTCCTGTGTTTTTACAGCACAGTTCTTTGTGTCATTAGACAGCATTCTTTGCTATTTGATAAAGACAATTATTTCCTTGAAGCTTGCATGACTGCTAATTGTATTTTAACTAGAGCCCGACATGAGGGAAAGCTCAAAACAGTAACGCCATGTCGATCGCTCATTTAAAGAACACTTCAAGTGTGACCTGACTTTGTTTTCAATGCATGCTGAAAGTAACCAAGGCCTCTCTTAAAAAGGCAGTTTAATGGTGTGTTTCTCATTTCAAGTGTAAAGAAAACTTGTGGCTGCGAATTGTGATTTTTTTTTTTCCCGTATATAAGTCACATTGGGCTATTAGTTGCAGGGCCTCTCAAAATAGCTAAAAAACACCCTACTTATACTACGGAAAACAAAACCCTTTCTGGAAAAACAGCAAATGCTGTGATAACACAGCCCTTTTGACCAATGAGGAAACAGAGTGCTTACATGTGGTTGGTAGTTTTCAACACAATGCTTTATATGATGTTTTTGTGTAAATTTGTTGTGTATTTAATTGTAACTATACGTATATTTAAGTTGTTGAAATATTGTTCGAGTTGCATTCAAATTTTCCTTCACAACAAAAAAGCCATTATACAAAATAGTTTATCATTGGCATAGCGAAAAAGAAATAACCAAAACTTAACCCTAGAAAGGAAGACAGTCACTTTGTAAAGGAAAATCAAAACCTACCTTATCAAAGGGGATTCCATACTTCTTCAGTATGGAAGGGGAGATTAAAGTCATCTTGTGACGAAGAAAAGCCTCACATCCTTTGAAGCTATTTGGAAAGAAACCTGAGACAGACGGACACACGCACACACCAAAAACAAACAGTGTCAGAATAATAAATAAATACAAACAAAATTATATGTTGGTTTTATTTCTTAAACTAAATTGTTAAAACAGTAGCAGTATTTTGAAACATTTTATGGCATATTAGGGCTGGGTAATTATGTGCCATAAAAAGGTTTTGAAGCAACAAACCACATTAGCAGCTGATTTCACTGATGAGCTCCTGCCCTCAACTGAAAGAGGTGATGATCAGTGAAAACCACAATGGAGGCAATGGGACCGTTAGCTCTGCATGGCAATTACCTCCCTTTACAAAGCGTGTGGTATAATAAATACCTGTAGCCAGACGCTCCAGTCTTTTCCCATGTTCCGGTGGGATGGCATACCTGTTAGAAAGAGAAGCAGGCATATGGAACTGTACACCATTTATCTTTGTCTGACAGATGCTCACATCTTTTCAGGAGGGACCATTATAACTTTGACACTACCATCAAGTTGTACATAAATGAGCATCTGTATAGACATTGGTCAACTTTTATGACCATATTGTTACAACATACAGAAAAGATGTAATGTCTCATTTAAGATCATTTAGACCTTCGCAAAATCTGACTGCTATGAAGAGTTCAGGCAGTCTTTTCAAGTTAAATTATTGTCAGCTGCCATTTTTAAGGAGCACACATTGTGTTTATTTATTTTTTTTTAATCAAATCTTCTTCGAAACTTAACACTTGTCAGTGGGATATCTCAAAATGACATGAGCCAATTTCAGTAAAATGTGGTTTAAAAACTAAATAACTTGTAGTAAGTAGAGGTAAACCTCGTTAACGTGCTTTCATGCAAATCACGTTTCGGCCTTACTTGCAGGCGATTTGTGGACCCCGAGAATTTAGAGTACTGCATAAAAGATAGTTTTGATTTGAGTGTTTTTGGGAGGAATCGTCAGTGCGGCTGATTCTGGACGATGATTTCGTCTTCCTCCTCCGGCTGCTGCATGTCAGCGATAAGGGCGGACGATTATGTGCGGATGTTTCTGGACAATTCAAAGTTTTTGGATGAGACTCTTTAGATCCTTACTGTCGGTTCACATTGGGCTGGAATTTACACACGTGGCTGCCACAGTTTCGATCATCCCGAATCATCCGCCATCATCGCAGACATCATGGTCCGTTTTTGTAGACCTCAACTTGCACACACTAATGAAGTTTACCTGTACTGCAATAACTGATTAATTCCAGATAACTGATTCAAAGTGAGCAATTAGAGAACAACTGGAATGGAATAAGAACTTAATGTAACTAAGACCTAATAATTTAATGTCTTTGATTCACTACCATCGCATTTGTACTCTAGCAAACCCAGCAAGTCCACCAGCATTTCTACTCACTCAGAGACAGAAACAGAGAACTGTTGGACTTCTGCAGATGTAAGCGCTCTCCGAGTGCTCTCTGGATATCACTGGAATAGTAGAGCGAATGGAAAACCCAGATTTTGGTTTTCCTTTCAGCTCTCAAGGTGCTCAACAGTGTTTTTCAGGAGACTTCAGTTTTTGCTGAGGTTCAGTGAAAATGATGTGGTTTGTCTTCTCTTGACAAATCAGGAACCAATCACATAACAACACAGCGACTTCTTTTCATCATTCAGTTTTTGAAAAGTAACAATAAAAAACACCCGATGCTTCTATTTTGTTGAACAGTGTACCTCTTCCTCTATCACTACTGAGACAACTTAAACTATTCCTAAAGACCCCAGCAGGAAACCCAAAGAATGACAGAATTCCCTCAAGATTTGGCGAGGCATTTCATTTGACAAGCCCAATCTGCCCTCAGGTCTGTGGCATTTCTATCAACATATCACCTGTCAGCTTAAAAGAACAGTAAGAGACAGGGTGAGAAGAAGCGGCAACCTGAGGTAGAGGTGTCATGGGAAATTGGCAGGCAGAGGATTGAGATGACGGGAGACGGCTGCATTTTTAAGCTGCTCCCCTCCAGCGACAATATGTCAAAATGGCAGCAACATGAAAAGGTATGCAACCCTGTGTGCAGTTCATGATAACCGCATGCATATGTGTGGGTATTTGATCCACTCGGGAATGCTTTGTGAGTGTGTGCATCACTGAGGGGCTGCGACACTGATCCCTGTGGAGTTGCAGAGCTCAACGTTCTAATGAGCAGACCTCACTCCACAGCAAGAGGGAGAGTGAATTGGAGCATGTCAGACTAACAAAGAAATGAAATGCAAACTCCATTTGGATCTGCGTTTAGTCTCTATCATTTCTTACACACCATCACTTCAACCTGTGCTTCGAAGACTCGGCTGTGCAAGTTTCAAGAAAGACCTCAACACTGCTACAATTCCCATTCTGTGACCGACTTCATTATGTTATTGTGTGCCCTGGTAAAAACAATCTTTTCTATAAAATTCTGATTCAACATTCTGGCAGATTTTACAGTAGCACATACTCTTAATTTCAAGTACATTATACATTGAGTCGTGATAGGTTAGTAGAATCCCTTAAAGTAATATATATTTCTGTAGTTATACAAGCAATTTGATACAATCAACAGATTAAGCCTCAGTCCCACAGAGTGAAGAAGGAGTGAAGAAGGAGCCACGCACCCTGTTTTTTTGTATCGTGAGCTATCGTGGCATTATAGTGGCTGAGAGTGGCTCTTAGAGGCATTATCTTCAGTTAACGAGGCTCCTCTCTGAGCGTGGCGCTAATTTCAAGATGTTCAAAATTTAGCAACAACAGCGTGGCGCAGTTTGTGTTCGAGTTACTGCGACGGCTTAGAGGCATTTGCGTGGTGCTTACGAGTCTGCAAAAAGTCCATTATCCGTGCGCCTGGCACCTTCGCAGGACCTGAGAGGCTATTTTTGGAACAGCTCCTCCTCTTGCGCACACAATTGCACCTGCTCTGTGCGCTGGACTCTATATACTTTGTAGTGGATTAATCATTTTCTGCCAAACCTTGGATGGTGAAAACACTTCTAATCACTTCTGGCATCACAGAGGACTGTTTCATCTGGACACTTTTTTCCTCTCTTTCCTGCTCCATGTGGGATGTATTTTGAGCAGCTTAAGGTAATTATTTTTAATGTTTTTTTATAGCTTGATAAAACAGTTCCTTGCTATAAAAGTATGTCTGTATGTTGATGTCTGTTGTAGGTAAAAGTATGTTGATTTAATATCTTGTTAATGGATCACTGTGTGTGCACACTGAGGCAGTAGTGACTCCTCATCACTCTTCAAACGAGCATTTAGGCAGAACGCCAGCTCAAAAAAGAGTGATATTTCAGTCAATATTGGACGAACACAAAGTTAAAATTTGGGTGACTGCGTGAAAGTGGATGTGTGTTTAAAGCCATGGAAGATAATAACTCCAGTGGAGCAGCTAAGAGCAGGAGCTGTGCGGACCGACTTTGAAGACATAACACAAAGTTAAAAGTTGTATCATGGTGACTTGTAAGCTGCGGAAGAAATAAAGAAATATATATATTGAAAATGATCCACTGGTGTATATAATAAAACGGCCACCTCATTCAGTATGCAGAACGGCACCGCGCGCAAAAGAGCGCTTTTGCAGAAATAAACAGACAAACACAAAGTCAAAAGTGGAATCACGTTGTAAAAATGATTGTGCTTAAATCCAGGGAAAAAATAAAGCCAGCAAGCCACGGATGGAAAGGAAGCCAGAAAGAGCAGAGGCGGCTGTCCATGAAAGGACAACAGCAGCGCACGTGCAGAAGAGCGATTTTGCAGAAATAAACGGACAAACAAAGTTTTGTGTGTTTAAAGGCGCAAAAAAAACAAAAAAAAACAGCTAGAGAGCCGCAGAGCCAGTGAGGAGCACAGAGGCGGCTCTCCAGGAACCCCTGGTTCGGGTCTAGCTGGTCTGGTGCATTACAGGTGGACTGCAGCCTGGCGCACAGTGCACAACTGCGGAACTGTGATGGAGTGTCTATTTTTGGACTGCTTTAAAAAAAAAAAAAAAAAAAAGGGACATCTTTAAATGCTGCTGTGAATCTGTGAATTGAAAACCCACACTTTGAAGGGACCAGGTGTGGGAGGGCTGGAGGTTTGGCCCAAACTCATGCCTAAATGTGAGCCAACATGGCGTTATCATGGTGCTATCATGGCTTAGTGTGGCTGATGCGAGCCATTCGAGGCTGTAATGACAGGTCGGTCGTGGCTCACTAGAGGCTGCTACGCGGCACATGCGGGGTACAGAGAGGCACATAGAGGCACCTTCATAGTGGATACGCGTTAAGATGAAAACGTGGGTCATTCTTCAAATAATCACCACACACCCATGCGTGGCTCCTTCTTCAGCCTTCATTATTCGGTGGGACCGAGGCTTTACTACTTTGGAGTTTGAAGACACCCTGTATGCTCAAATTATATAGCTGTTTGATGTTACTCACCATAATGTTATTAAATTCTTTATTCAGAAGGGTTATTTGACTCATCCTTGTCATTAAAATAAATAATATCAGTTGGTGTCCTCTAATATCCAGAAGGTATCAGCACAACTGTATATTACATTTACTATATTTTCCTAACCATATATCGCATTAGAGTATTAGTCATATCTGTCCAAAAATGTGTCATGAAGAGGAAAAAACCTAAGTCACATCAGTCTACAAGTTGCATTTATTTTTGAACCATGGTGCTACTGCTTCACTCAAGAACAAAAATTTAATTTAAACTGGCGCATTATTGTATATAATGTAAAGGCCGCGTTAGTGAGCAGAAGCAAATAAGCCAAATAATGTTACAAAACAAGGCACATAGAACATGAGCATAAACTGCTTTGTGTCCTGAATGATGAAAAAAAAAAAAAAATCAAGGAGCTAAATGTTTGCATGTCTACCTCACTAAATGTACATTTAATTTTTATTATTATTTTTTTATACACTGAAATTTTTGTGTGCGTATTTTATGTGTTTTTATGAGCCCATTGTTGAAGTTTATTATAAAATTTTTTTTAAAACATTTCACTGGTCAAAAAAAAAAAAACAAAAAAAAAAACATTCGTTTCTATATCTCAAAAACATGACGTAATTGGCAAAAAACTAACACCAGATTCGGATTCATCGCCCCCAAATTACCCAAGATCTGTTGAAAAACTCCTTGCAATAAAAACTGTGTTGACCAGTGTTATCATGAGCTTTACCTTAGCCTAGCCACTGTCCTTTTTCTGGCTGCCCCACTAAGTGTAAATAAGTCAAGTGCCAAGAAGTATGAATGTTATTCTTTCTTTATTCAAGAGCATTGTATTCAGTTTGAGAATATCATTTATTAATTTCTTTCGTTTTCGAAGACCCACCATGCCCCCTCATGCAGATCTTCTTCCTGTTGTTTAACAGCAACAGCCATCCAGCTTAATGGGGCATTATCGCCACCTAGTACTCAAATGAGCCAAACAAAACTACCAAAGTAGACACAGCAATCTCAGTTTCCCAGAAAGACAACCTCAGTTCCAATGAAGTTGGGACGTTGTGTGAAATGTAAATGAAACAGAATACAATGATTTGCAAATCCTCTTCAACCTATATTCAATTGAATATGTCACAGAGACAAGCTATTTAATGTTCAAACTGATAAGACTTTTTTGTTTTTGTGCAAATATCTGCTCATTTTGAAATGAATGTCTGCAACACGTTTCAAAAAAGCTGGGACAGGGGCAACAAAAGACTGGGAAAGTTGATGAATGCTCAAAGAACACCTGTTTGGAACATTCCATAGGTGAACAGGTTAATTGGAAACAGGTGAGTGTCATGATTGGGTATAAAAGGAGCATCCGCAAAAGGCTCAGCCGTTCACAAGCAAAGATGGGACGAGGATCACCACCTTGTGAACAACTGCGTGAAAAAAAAAGAAAAAAAAAAGTCTAACAATTTAAGAACAATGTTTATCAACGTTCAATTGCAAGGAATTCAGGGATTCCATCATCTGCAGTCCATAATATAATCAGAAGATTCAGAGAATCTGGAAAACTTTCTACACATAAGCGGCAAGGCCGAAAACCAACACTGAATGCTCGTGACCTTTGATCCCTCAGACGGCATTGCATTAAAAGCCAACATCATTGTGTAAAGGATCTTACCGCGTGGGCGCAAAATATGACAACGGAGACCCTGGACTGTTGAACTGAAGTCGTACATCAAGCAAGAACGGGAAAGAATTCCACTGACAAAGCTTCAACAATTAGTGTCCTCAATTCCCAAACGCTTATTGAGTGTTGTTAAAAGGAAAGGTGATGTAACACAGTGGTAAACATACCACTGTCCCAGCTTTTTTGAAACATGTTGCAGGCATCCATTTCAAAATGAGCAAATATTTGCACAAAAACAAAGTTTATTAGTTTGAACATTAAATATCTTGTCTTTGTGGTGTATTCAATTGAATATAGGTTGAAGAGGATTTGCAAATCATTGTATTCTGTTTTTACACAACATCCCAACTTCATTGGAATTGGGGTTGTATACTGGTTCGGCAAAAAAGGAAGAACATCCATGAATATCTGGAAAACTATCATTTCTGTATTTAAAGGTGACTGTCAGCTCAGTGTCTGTATGTGCACTCAAACCCTAGATTGCCTGGAAGCACCTGTGAATGCTTGCAGGGAGTTACAGCTATAGTTTTAAGGGTTATTTTATTGGGTTGTATCACTCTGCATCTGTCCCTGTCTGTACCCAAACCCCATTCCACACTAACCAGGACTTAGGCTCTCCAAAGTGGAGGTAGTTGATACTGTACAGGTCCATATCCTCGGTGTGCCAAGAGAAGGTGGTCTTCCACATGCCAAAGTACAGATATGGTGTGTTGACCCCCTGGATAGATACACCGCAGTCCTCCTCAATTACATCCAAGATGGAGTTCAGGTGGCCAATGTTCCACTCCTCTACATCCTGAAAGATTAAATATGATTAACACTACTTAGATATGTTTATAAATGTCCACACCAAACTGTGCAAGAATGTTTTAGAGTGGGGGGAACATTACAATAATAGAAGGTAATATCAGATCAAATATTCCTTTATTAGCCCTATATGGGGAAATAAATGAGTATCTGACAACTTGAGCAGGCAATTGGACAAAGTGCCTATTACTGTAATACTGATGTGTGAAGATTATTAAGGTCAAGGTCAGGTCAGGTTTATTTATAAAGCACATTTACAAAAAGTCAACACTGCCCCAAAGTGCTGTACAATAAAAGGAATTAAAATTACATTTAGTTAAATACAAGAGCAAAATAAATCAACAAGACAATAAAAGATGTGGCAGTATTCACCTCATCTTGTGTTAAAAGCCAGTGCAAAAACATGTGTCTTTAAAAGAGTCTTAAAAGAGTCAATTGAAGGAGCCAGTCAGACATTTAATGGCAGAGAGTTCCAGAGCTTGGGCCCCGCAACAGCAAAGGCTCTGTCTCCCCTGGTCTTCAGCTTAGACCTGGGACAGACCAGTAAACTCTGGTCCGCGGAGTGGAGGGCTCTTCCTGGAGTGTGCAATGACAGCATATCAGATAAATAGAATGGGGCTTGACCGTGAATTGATTTAAAAACAAGCAACAAAATCTTAAAATCAATTCTAAAAGCAACAGGTAACCAGTGCAGTGAAGATAAAACAGGAGAAATGTGTTGGTGCCGTTTGGCTCCAGTGAGCAGACGCGCAGCTGCATTTTGCACCATCTGGAGGCGATGCAGAGACGACTGATTAAGACCAACTATTAAGGGGGTCTGCAGAGGATTGCCGCAGGAAAGTTTTATAAGCTTAAGCATGTACTCTCTATAATGAATGAATGAGTCCATCCCCTCCAGACTGATTTTTAGTTATGTGTTAACAATCAATCAATCCTGAAACTTTTGTACTCCTCCAAATTAGGACGTATAATAAAGAAAAACTTTTTTGATGCACCACTTCAATCAAAACAACAATTTTGTTTTTCCTACTATCCATTAGACACATCTGTCACCTGCTGGATAGTTGGTGGATGATGGATTGGTTGTGCAGACTAAGACAGAGCAACCTTGCTATCCAGGACCCAAAGCACTGCACATTTTTCATTTCTCTCTCCTCTAACTACACATAATGAGCCAAATCAGGTGCATTTCATGGATCACACAGCTCCTGATTGGCTGAACCCACCTGACTGAGCTGATCTGGTCTGAGAAGATCAGGATCAAATAGAAAACATGCAGTAGTTTGGGTGCAAAGGACCAGGATTGTGGAACAGTGAAGCCCCCGTCACACATAGCAAGAATGTGGAGGAAACATTCCGACACGGCAAATATTGCCATAATCCGACACAGTCGGGAGGAAGAGGCCTGGTCAGCCATGGTCCGAATGCATCCGGACTGCCTCATGGACAACTGCAGGATGCAACCCAAACATATTTCAGACAACAGTCAGATGACACAGACTGCTGTCAGACGACACCGACACTGGAGCTGTCACTCACTCACTCACCCACGCAATCAAATCTCTGCTTGTCCTCACATTCCCAGCGCTAAACTGACCCCTCATCAGCGTGTCTTACAAGACGGAGTGAGCGTGGGTACGTGCGTACAACAGGTGATCCGAGTGAAGAGTGTGTATGTGTCCACTCACCTGCGCATGTGTGTTAACAATGGCTGAGCCACGTGTGCCTGCGTGTGTAGAACAGGTGATCAAAGCAGTGTGCAAGTGTGCGGCTGAAATGTTTGCTCAGCTGCGTGTATATGTATTCATAAACGCTGTACCAGCCACTCCACGTGTGCACGCGAGCACAAGAGCTGTCCATCCAGAAAGCGCACAAACAGGTTGACAGCTGTCAGTGACCACCTGCTGTTAGTCTGGTGAAAAGTCCCTTCAGGTGTTTGATCAGTATATACTTGCATTGCTAGATTTTATTTGTCCGGCTGGACTCCATAACGGCTGTTGTACTGTATTGGCAGTGCACCAACTTCCCACATGTGCGCAACTTTCAGATGCAGTCAGTGGACTTTCTCTTTTCTTAAACTCTTTTTTGTGGCCATTTCACTTGATATGCATATTAACATAACTGTAGTTGGATTATCATTGTGGGACGGAGCTTCACGTGGGATTTATTCATACCAGAGGTGGATTATGTATTTGTCATCTGATTGATGTTGCCAGCACACAGCGCAGCCGGGTGAAAGGGACTTGGCCAGCTGTCTGCGCTGCGGAACGTGAGGTACATATTTAGTTATGTTGTCTTGTGCTGGGCAAGCATTTCCACATCATACCTGCTACAGATTTAGGAGGAGTACCTGTAATAATACGTGCATTACAGTGGTGACATCCCGTTCAGCTGCACCGAGCCTCTGACGCGCGCGCAGTGCCACATACACGTTATTACATAACATTTCCTTCACCCTCCCTGGCCGGGGTCCAATGGAGGTGGAAAACGTGGCACAGCATTTCGGCAGGCTTTGCTGTGACCGACTGATCTCAGGACTCAATCAACCATGATCAGATTGTTTCAGATGCTGTTTTGATGCCATCAGAATATGTAAATTGCGGTCATATGGTCGTCAGATTATACATGGACTGCCATTAGATAGGTGTCCCATCTCGATGACGCCCGGAGAGTTTTCAACACGTGCATTACACTCGGGGCCGCCGGCCGATTTTGACCAACTGTGGTGACTTCCACAGATGTCTGTCATAACGTTTTGAAACTGAAATCCGATACTTTTTGGATGTGCACCAATTCATAAGTCTGACGCCACTCTGTGTGATTCCGGCTATGTGTGACGGGGGTATTAGCTAGAGAACTAAAAATGCGAAAATGAATGAAATTTAAAACTAGCAAGATTAGACAATGAGAGTGAAAAACAAAACAAAAAAATCCAAGGGTGAAAAGAGGAAAAACTCAAACATAAAAAAAAGAAATGGATCATCTACCTCATCATAGAGGCTGCCACTGACATCAGCACCATATATGGGTGAGACAAAAGTGAGGTTCTTCCAGTATTTCCTCTCAAGATCTTCATAGTTCAGATAGCGAGGGGTACAATACCTGCAGGAGGAAGAGAAATGTTAGAACACTCTTAGTATATAATATATTCCTGATACATTACACAACCCAAGCATAGCTGTCTTTCTGTCATCAAGTTTACCATTTAACCACTAAACTACATATGGCTTTTCTCCAGCCAAAAAACTGTTTAACACTGGTACATTTTTAAAGTACAAAAGTCACATATTCAGTGGAAACAAACATTCACATGATCACAGCGCCACTTTAACTCTTGGATGTATTTATGGAGCATTTCCTTTTCACATCATCAAATCAATCAGAAACTGAAAGCAAAGGAACAAGTTGCCCATAATACTTACATGTCACTGTTAGCGAGTCGCCTGAACTCCTGCACACTCAGAGGCTTCTTCTGGATATTGTACTGAGTGAACAATCCTGACTGGCCAGCCACCATCTGCTGGATGGGGGCAGGAATCATTAGATCGTCTATATCGTCGTAGGTATGACGAGGTTTCCAGCCTTTCGGAGGGATCACCTGAGAGTCAAAAGAAAAAGTAAAGCATTGCTGTAAATAAAGAAATAAAATAAGTTTGTTCGAATTGCTCCTTCCAATCAGCATTTCATCAGTTACAATCAGCACAAGTTTGCGTCAAACTTAAATAATTGGCCATCTGTGTTTTCGTACATAAAAACTAATACCACAATGTTTTTACTCCTGACTAAATAAAACTTTCTTCTTGTTTTTCAGCTGCCAAAGTGAGTAGCAATTTTCAGCTCTCTTAAAAAGGTATATTGGGAGACTTTCTGCAAACTGAAGCTGTAAAGTCTACTGTACACATTTTCCTTATCAAGTACGGTAAAATGTATTTTCCAGCTTGTCAAAAAAAAAAAAAAAAAAAAATATATATATATATATATATATATATATATATATATATATATATATATATATATATATATATATATATATATATATATATATATATATAATGACACATATTAACATGAAAGAATGCTTAAGAAATCTTTTAGAAAGCAACTACCATATTTTCTGGAGTATACGTTGCAGGGTTATTTAGTTTTTTTACCAGTGTGAGAAGTCCTGTGACTTGTATTCTGGTGCGACTTACATACCAAAATAAATAAATGGATAAATAAAAACAACAATAATCAGGAATTCATTATTGTTAGTATTATTATTATCATCATCATCCTCACCCATTTACATAGGGCTTTCCCAGGAATCCAATAATAAAAGAATAAATGCCAAAAATAAGAGCTGGTCACACACACAAAAAGGTGGAACTTATACGCCAGAAAATATAATAATATCAAAGTAAAAACATTTCCTATTCTATATTTTCTTGATTAAATTCTTCTTTTATAAGGAGATAAGATTTGACTGATGAACTGGGGTGATGATAAATCCTTTCATTTATACGAAGACACAAACACACCACTGCCTACCTTAGCCAGGCCTGCACGATGTGCACCCTGAGACTCCATATAAACCAGGTACTGGTTGAAGTCCTTGAAATCCTCCATGGTTGGCCTGAAGGTCATAATCTTGCAGGTGGGGTTTGCAGGGGTACCCACCTCTGCTCCCGCCATCCTGCTGGCTCACCAAATATATCCTAAGAAGAAGAAGAAGAAAAAAAGTGGCTTTCAAATACTAATACTACTATTCCAGTAGACAGGAAATGTAATTAAAAAGATACAATTTCCTTCAATTTTCCACAAAAATTAGAAAATTTAATTTGTGCTGAAATCTAGTCATGACAAAGGACTTTTAAAATGTATGTTAGCCGTGCTACACATAGAACACTTACACTTCTTGCATACGCAATTATTGAGAGTGGGTTGGGAGGAGGCACAAAAGGTAACCTTAAGAATCGGCAGTTTTAAAACTGTTCCAAATACAGATTCTGTAATGGGACCAATGGAATAATCACTGATTATTGAACAGTCAATAATTTTGGTTTAAAATTTTCTTTATTTTAAACTTGTTGGCAACTCATTTCTATCAACATAACATTCTCAGTGTCCATTTCATTTTCTTACGTTAAATTCCAGCAACGCTTAATTAACTCGATTATTGCAATGACTGCCCTGCACATGGTTACAAATCTAGAGTTTCCATTTCAGGGTTTTTAATTTTTTCTTTTACCGGTTCAGGGAAAAAACGGCTCATACAATTTAAAACATATGCTGGTCTCTGGAATAAGAATTTACTTAAAACTACAATACTGTGCAAATGTTTCACACCTAAAATACTTAAACATAATGGAATAATTATGATGAAAGATAAATAAGTAACATGTGCAACCATTTTTAAACCTGACAAAAGCCATAATTTTTTGATGATTTCAATTGGGAGGTCCCTTGCAAATTAAAAGAAATTCAGTCCTGATAATTTTTTAGCTGTTTTTAAGACTCTGTAGCTCACTTCTGGTTGTGTGGTCATTTAGACAATCATAACAGTCCATGGAAGAATCATGGAGGAAGAGCTGGAACTTTTCCTACATTTAAATCAGCCAAGACCACAATGTCAGAGTCCATTTTGTGACCAGTGTGTCCTTTTGTGCCAAGCAGACATCTCAAGTGATATCTGTCACTTCCAAGACACTGCTAAACACTGACTTAATAGCGTTATAGTTGAGGCCAATCTTAAAATAAAACTTAATAAAGTTCTCCCATGAGTGTTTGCACTTGAATGCATTATATCAGCTGGAGTAATTTTTTGCTGTGAAATACCTATACAATACAACAATACACAATTAAAGGACATTCAGTTGCATTACGGCTCCGTATAGAGGGACTTTAAAAAGTGATCCGGAACTGGGCAACCGTCTGTATGACTGATTTAAAAAAAAAAAAAGTAAAAATAAATAATCATACCACTAATTATCTCCCCTTAAAGTCCTTGGAATGGAATTATCATTGTGTGAACTTTCACTGAAATCCATAAATTGGTTTAGAAGGACTTGTGCTTACAAGACTACATAGAATGACTGGGTGATTTTGTACTCCCCACATTTGTTTGTGGGGAGTACAAAAAAATGCACTTAAAACTTCGTCATTTATTTTGGCTGCTTCCCGATTCGTTCCTAATCACTGGTGCTTGTTGTAACCAATCCGTATGTGTGAAACAACTGGGGGCCGCGTCCTTGCTGTTGACAGTTTGACCACTAGATGGAGATAAAGATTCAACAAATACAAATACTGAACCGACGCTTGATCCTCCCTGATGCCAAAAATCCTTTAAGAGATGTTGTCCTCGGACCCATCCACCCATCCCACTCCCAACTCAGACTTTACAGTGTACTGAAACAAAGGATTAGGAAATCCCATTGTGGTTTCGAACCTTATTTTAAAACACCACTTCACAACAGACCAGTGCATTATGGTATGCAGTCTGATTATGCAACTGCAAACTGAAACAAGTTTTTTTTTTTTTTTAAAAAACAGCTACTAATTTTGGACGTTATTAATTTAGAGGCTCACCAAAATATTAAAGCACTCTAAAACTTGAATCTCTATCATCGCGTTTTAATACATGTTATTACATTAACATTTAAAACAGGATCGATTCAGTACAAGACATTGTTTTAAACAGAACAGCGCGTTTAAAGTAATTTATTATCTTGGCTGATCTTTGTTGTCTGTCGATAGCTAGGTTGTGTTGTGATACCAAAAGCAGCTAACGGCTAACACAACAACGCAACTCGGTAGCGCAAAAACTCACCAGCCAACTGATTTATATTCAGATGTCATACTCATTGGAAACCGTCTAACTTGAATTATATATGAGCTGACTTTGTCAGCTGTAAGGAAGGGGAAACCAAAGCAAAAGCTAACTATGTTAGCTAGCTAACATATTAGCAACAGTCAAGCAGCGTTTAAATGTCCCTCGCAAGGTGGCTGCAGAGAGGCCTTATGTGACGCTGAACGGTGCAAAATGTTTGAACGTGACATAACTTAATTATTTATAAAAAACATATGTATTTTTTACTAATAACCAGTAACTACTGTCGAAACGTAACACAGAGTGAGTCACCATTTAAGTGGCAACTTGAACTTAACTAGCTGCTAACGATTAGCTGCCTGATAGCTTGACTAATTTCAGCACAAGTCACGAAATGCACGTCTACAGTTAATAGAAGCGCAAAGTTGGTGCTGTGCACAGGTGTTACTAGTTTATTACACGTCGTTTAGGCGCAAGAATCTCGTATTTTACCTCGATTTAGAAAGATGGAGTCGTGTTGTTGTTTATCTCCTTCCTTGTTCGTCCAGCTGATTCACATGACAGCTGCTCTGTACGATCCAGCCGCAGGTTAGCTTAGCCTACTACAATTATATGGTGTACAATACTGGTCAATAAAATAAAATAATTCTATGAAGTACAATCCTGGTCAGTAAAGTAAAAATAAATCTACGGGGTGCAATACTGGTAAATAAAATAAATCTATGGTGTAAAATATTGTCAATAAATTATAATAATTTATGGAAACCATATGAGTCAACAAAAAATACTCATTTAAATCTAAACACATAACGTCATATAAGCAACAACTGACACAACTGCCATTTCCATCAGCACATGAAATAACAATAATATTATGTCAATTAAAGCTGTACAGCCTTTCAAATTTCACAAAAATAACTAAATTCAATCTCTACCGAAATCTAAGCATGATAATGTTGGTTTAGTTTTGAAAGGTGTTTCAAAATTACTGCACATTTTATTGAAGAGAACATATTTACCTGGCAGGGAATTCAGCAGTGAATATTTTATTACCCGAGGCCATCAAATATGGTCATCGAAGACTTGTGTCTGTCCGTCTGTCTGTGCTCAGCATAAATCCAGTCCTATTACTGCCACAGTCTTCAAATTCACAAGGAACGTTCTTGGGGCACAGGCCTTGGACAAGTTCAAATATGACTAACCTTGACTTATTTTAAGAGGCTAAAAAGTCACATTCTGTTTCAATCAGTTCCATTTTTTGTTTTGAGTGGCGGAGGTGATAGCCAATCAGACTAGAGCGGCGCCGTGACGTCGGTGGCAGGTCTCTCTAAAACGCTTCATTTGTGTATTTATATAACATGTTACTCATATATTCTGTAAAAGCTAGCCAGAAATAAACACTTCTAAAACTGAAAACTCTGTTTTTGGAACCTAATAACAGCTTTGAAGTGATTTACAGGACATTTAGCGGATGTTAACATGGTGACATGCTACAAACTCTGTTTTGTTTGTGTGTAAATATAACCTCTGTCATTATATAAAAGCTAGTGTGAAATAAACACTTCTAAAGCTGAAAACGCTGTTTTTGTAACCTGATAACACCTCTAGACTGATTTACAAGACATTTCGTGGATGTCAGCATGCATGCTAATTTCCGCTCTAGTCAAAAGCTCATAAACCTAAATATTTAGTATGTTTATGATTTATTTACATTTATGATTTATGATCTATTAATTTCTCCAATCACAGCCACAGAAGCCTATAACTTCTGGGTTGTCTGGGTATCTTGTTGGCTTTTATCACTTCTTCTTGCACGTCACTCAGTTTGAGAACATATTTGACGTACTGTTTGTGTTTCTTTATAATTGATGTAAATAAAGTTCAAGACATATTCATCCATCCATCCATCCATCCATCCATCCATCCATCCATTTTCTTCCGCTTTATCCGGAGTCGGGTCGCGGGGGCAGCAGCTCAAGCAAAGCCGCCCAGACCTCCCGATCCACACACACCTCCCCCAGCTCTTCCGGGGGAACCCCAAGGCGTTCCCAAGCCAGCCGAGAGATGTAGGCCCCCCAGCGTGTCCTGGGTCTTCCCCGGGGCCTCCTCCCAATGGGACGTGCCCGGAACACCTCTCCAGCGAGGCGTCCAGGGGGCATCCGGAAAAGATGCCCGAGCCACCTCAACTGACTCCTTTCGACATGGAGGAGCAGCGGCTCGACGCCGAGCTCCTCCCGAGTGACCGAGCTTCTCACCCTATCGCTAAGGGAGCGCCCAGCCACCCTGCGGAAGAAACTCATCTCAGCCGCTTGTACTCGCGATCTCGTTCTTTCGGTCATGAGCCAAATCTCATGACCATAGGTGAGGATCGGAACATGGATCGATCGGTAAATCGAGAGCTTTGCCCCCCTACTCAGCTCTCTCTTCACCACGATGGTCCGATACAGTGACCGCATCACTGCAGATGCTGCACCGATCCGTCTATCAATCTCACGCTCCATCTGTCCCTCACTCATGAACAAGACCCCGAGATACTTAAACTCCTCCACTTGAGGCAAGGACACGCCACCGACCTGAAGAGGGCAAGCACCTTTTTCCGGTCAAGAACCATGGCCTCGGATTTGGAGGTGCTGATTTTCATCCCGGACGCTTCACACTCGGCTGCAAACTGTCCCAGTGCACGCTGAAGGTCCTGATTTGATGAAGCCAACAGAACCACATCATCCGCAAACAGCAGAGACGAGATTCTGTGGTTCCCAAACCAGACCCCCTCTACACCCTGGCTGCACCTAGAAATTCTGTCCATAAAAATAATGAACACAACCGGTGACAAAGGGCAGCCCTGGTGGAGGCCAACGTGCACTGGAAACAGGTTTGACTTACTACCGGCAATGCGAACCAAGCTCCTGCTGCGGTCGTACAGGGACTGGAGGGTGCCCCGAGGGACACGGTCAAACGCCTTCTCCAGATCCACAAAACACATGTGGACTGGTTGGGTGAACTCCCATAAACCCTCGAGCACCCGATGGAGCGTGTAGGGCTGGTCCAGTGTGCTGCGACCAGGATGAAAACCACACTGCTCCTCCTGAATCCGAGGTTCGACCATCGGTCGAATTCTCCTCTCCAGTACTCTGGAATAGACCTTACCGGGGAGGCTGAGGAGTGTGATCCCCCTATAGTTGGAACACACCCTCCGGTCCCCCTTCTTAAACAGAGGGACCACCACCCCAGTCTGCCAATCCAGAGGCACTGTCCCCGATCGCCACGCGATGTTGCAGAGGCGTGTCAGCCAAGACAGTCCCACAACATCCAGAGACTTAATGTACTCAGGACGAATTTCATCCACCCCAGGAGCCTTGCCACAGAGGAGCTTTCTAACCACCTCGGTGACTTCGGCCTGGGTAATGGATGAGTCCGCCTCTGAGTCCCCAGTCTCTGCTTCCTCTTCGGAAGACGTGATGATGGGATTGAGGAGATCCTCGAAGTACTCCTTCCACCGCCTGACAACATCCCCAGTCAGGGTCAACAGCTCCCCACCCGCACCGTAAACAGTGCTGGTGGAGAGCTGCTTCCGCCTCCTGAGGCGTCGGACGGTTTGCCAGAATCTCTTCGAGGGGACCAATAGTCCTCCTCCATAGCCTCCCCGAATTCCTCTCAGACCTGAGTTTTTGCCTCTGCGACCGCACCGGCTGCGGCACGCTTGGCCTGCCGGTACCTGTCAGCTGCCTCTGGGGTCCCACCTACCAACAAAGATAAGTAGGACTCCTTCTTCAGCTTGACGGCATCCCTTACTTCCGGTGTCCACCACCGGGTTCGGGGATTGCCGCCGTGACAGGCACCAGAGACCTTGTGACCACAGCTACGAGCGGCCGCATCGACAATGGAGGTGGAGAACATGGTCCACTCGGACTCCATGTCTCCAACCTCCCCCGGGATCTGGGAGAAGCTCTCCCGGAGGTGGGAGTTGAAGACCTCACTGACAGAGGGTTCCGCCAGTCGTATTCAGTGACTTGGAAATGTTCATGTATCCATCCCCTGAGTTGTTTGAAGAAATTCTGGCAATAAAACTGTTTATTTACAGGTATTATACCAAAGGGGCCCATTACTTATGCAACCCATCATCTTAGCTTTTATATTTTTAATTTATTTATATCAAGTTGTAGAGATTTGCTTTGAGTTTGCATTTAAGGAAGAGAATTTTAGAATTTTTTGGATTGAGAAGCCGATGTACTTTTTGTATTTGAAAAGGCATAAATAAATTAAAATGTGTGAAATACCAAGGGGCCAAATACTTCAATTTCAATTTATTTTGTTCCAGCAAGCAGCCAGCTGACATTGCCGTGACTTTCTGTACTCTGATTGGCTGTCATCATGTGCTTCCTAGCATCCCTTGCGCAAATTGGTGGAAGCCCCCATGTGATCTATGATGTTGCTATGGTCGCTACCATAAGTAGTTCAAGGCCATCTGTTTGTTTGAAATTTTTATCTTCAGGGGAAATAATGTTGTTGTTGTTTTTCCAGAAAGAGCGAATTTTGATCATATTGCCAATACCATCTCATGAATCCCTTATTTAGAGGCTAAGGAATAAAATTACAGTGATAACAAAGAAAATTCTTTTTATGACTTAAATCTTAAAAACGCTCATTGGCCATACACCTTTAAGCCTAATTTTGTGTTATTCAAACTTTTTACCCTCTTATAATTTTGAGTTTGCCATCGTTAATTTGCCATTGCAATGACAAGTTTTGATGTCACCCCTCAAATTTGATTCTCCCATTCTGACATTCGATCCATTCTTTAATTCTGGTTTTATTTTCAAATTCTGTTGTGTATTTCAGGCAGTATATAACCATAAATTGGATATCATGTTTCTCTTGACTTATTAGCTGCTGAGGCATAGGCAGGTGCCACATCCAGCAGGTAGCATACATGACTATGGCATAGGTTTCTTTTTTGATTGGTATGGTGCATCACACTCCATCAGGTGATTTCACTAATTAACTGATTCCATCTGTTCAAAGTGATGTTAATCAGTAAAATCACCTGGTGGAGTGTGTGGTTGTAAAGAAAACCTGCACCATCTCAGCTTTTTCTGGAATGAGTTGAGGAGCGCCCTGCCCTACACAGTTACAGAGAGGGAATGCTTTTTCTTTTTTGATATCTATTACCATAAGCAACAGGTTGGTTGTCTTCCTGTCCCACAGCAGCCTGTACTTAAGGTTCTTGAAATGGAGCAATCTCTCCACCTGGTGGACATTTACCATGAGTTCTAGTAGCTCATAATTTTGATATACATAGTAATGGGATACATAGTGAGATATGCTGCTGCTGATATGCTCGAGTTTCAAGTCTTCAATGTTCAAACCCGAGCCCAAGTTAATAAAGAAGCTTCCTAGTTGAGTCTTGAGTCCCCAGGGTTCAATTTGAGCAGCAAATGATTTTCATACAATAAAAAAAGATCAAATTTAGGCTTGCATCTCCAATGTTCCTTTTAACAAACTTGCTGAGCTTTCAAATCTTCTTTTGAAGAACATCATTCTCTGTTCCACTCCACCATGACCTTATGTAACTGATGACACAAAGTTCAAAACTTGCACTATGCACAATTTCTCCAGCTGCTCTCACAGAACCCTATATCTTCTTCTGAGTTGTCTGGGTGTCTTGTTGGCTTTCCTCACTAGTCCTCTTCTTGCACAGCACTCATTTGTTGAGATATGGCTTCCTCCACACAGGCTTACCTTAATATATATTTCTTAATGATTGATGCAAATGAAGTCCAAGACAGATTCAGTGATGAAATGTTCATGTAGCCATCCTCTGAATTGTCTGAATTAAACAGGCTGTAAAAGTGATGATTTACTTGTGTTACACACTAAGTGATGCCAAGAGTTGTTTTCACTGTGAGTTAAAGGGCATCATTTTACATTTTTTTTTAAATTTAACCTTTATTTATCCAGGTTAGTCCCATTGAGATCAAGATCTCTTTTGAAAGGGAGACTTGGACAATTAGAAAGTTTCCAATTCACCTAACCTGTATTTCTTTAGATGTGGGGAGGAAGGCGGAGCACCCGGAGGGAACCCACTCTACACAGGGAGACCATGCAAACTCCACACAGAAAGGCCACAGGAATCAATCCCATGACCTTTTTGTTGTGAGGCAACAGTGATAACCACTAAGCAAATAGCTGCAAATTTTATATACAGACAATACACAATTCAGATGGATTTTTAGATATAAAATATAGGAAAATTGTCAATTCATAACTATTTTAATAATATACATTGTGGAGTATGTAATATCTGAGTAAAAATATACAAAATTGGTAGCTTAAAGCAGTATTAATATTGACGCAAAGTTTTAATTAAATGTGCATAAATGATGTTCTCCTCCTGGTTTTCATGTTTATTTTTGTGTTATAATTTACTGAGGGAATTGTCAATGATTGCGGTTTTTTTGGTTGTTTTTTTTTTTGGTGTGCTTGTGAACTGGGAGGGCGACTTCTTACTTTCTGCTAACATGGCTGCCCAGGATGAACTCAGTAAGTTTCGCTCTGTGTGGATTATATTCACTGAAAATATCACAGCAGTCTTTGTGAAATATTTAACCTATTTGTTTCACTGTAGCAATTGCGATAACGTCGCACCACCAATAAAGGTGCGTTTGTTTAAAAAAGCCGGCGCAGTATCGTGGCTAGCTTCTTAGCTAGAATGCTAACGCCAGAAGGCCGTGTGCTCAGTCATGGGCAAAATGAAACCACCGCATTAGCTATTAATATATGATAACTAATTGAAAGATTAAAGTGTGGAGTTCAACTTTAGATATGTTGGGGTATTTAGGAATATTTGTTCATGATGTCATTGTTCATTTATGACAGAAATGATGAAATGCGTGGATTTGTGTGTGTTATTTTAGCTAGCTGACAGGACACAGTTTAACAGGGCTGTCTGGATTTATTAATCAATTTTTGGATAATTTGTGAGTGATTTTCTTTCTATGACACGAAATGTCTGCTTAGATTTCATGTGGTTTTATACAACATGGGCTGCATTAGTTTTACTAAACACATAATTACGAGATGATACTGCAAAACTCGCATTTTCTTAGTTGATGCTAGAGATCCAGACGCAGATGTGTAACCATAGAGGTGAAAAAACCACATTGCATTCACTGGATTAAAAAAAATTAAAAATCTGACTGCTGATCTCGTAATTTTGAGAAAAGGTCTCATAATTATGAGATCAGGCTATTTTTATTTATTTATTTGTGTGTGTGTGTTTGTGTGTGTATAACATTGCTTCCGTACTTCCAGTCCCTCAGTAAAGACAAGTGTGAGAATTCCCGAGTCATAATCGAAAATGGGCCAATTTGTAACCACTGACACTGCAACGTGATCGCACACAAAGTGTAGAATTTCCGCTCAACTGTTCCTGGATGAATGAAACTCCTCCAGCGAGGCGGGGCACGGGGCACCCAGACTGGCATGTGCCAGGCTGGGAGTGAGCACTGCTTTGTCCCTCAGTGGTCGGTGGGGCTGTGTGAGTGAAAGGTGGAAGTTTGGAGGGGAGCAAGACACGGCTTATTTTGATGAGACGCGCGGTGCTCCTCCCTGGACATTAATGCAGGAGCACCTGAGGGGAAAATCCACACTTTGTGTTTGATTACAGTGTGTTATCATCGATTAACCCCAGCCTGCTTCTTTACTGCAAGGGACTGGAAGTACGGAAGTGTGTGTATATATGTGTGTATATATGTATATATATATGTGTGTATATATATGTATATATATGTGTGTATATATGTGTGTATATATGTGTATATATGTGTGTATATATGTGTATATATATGTGTGTATATATGTGTATGTATATATGTGTGTATATATATGTGTGTATATATATGTATATATGTGTATATATGTATATATATGTGTATATATGTGTGTATATATGTGTATATATGTGTATATATATGTGTATATATGTATGTATATATGTGTATATATATGTATGTATATATGTGTATATATATGTATGTATATATGTGTATATATATGTATGTATATGTGTATATATATGTATGTATATATGTGTATATATATGTATGTATATATGTGTATATATATGTATGTATATATGTGTATATATGTATGTATATATGTGTATATATATGTATGTATATATGTGTATGTATATGTGTATGTATATATGTGTATGTATATGTGTATGTATATGTATATGTGTATGTGTATGTATATGTATATGTGTATGTATATGTGTATGTATATGTATGTATATGTATATGTGTATGTATATGTATGTATGTATATATATGTGTATGTATATGTATGTATGTATATATATGTATATATATATATGTGTATGTATGTATATGTATATATATATATGTGTGTATATACAAGGTCTGTCACCCTCGTGCACATGCGTGAGTTTTTCCACGCCTGTCGGTGACGTCATTCGCCTGTGAGCACTCCTTGTGGGAGGAGTCGTCCAGCCCCTCGTCGGAATTCCTTTGTCTGAGAAGTTGCTGAGAGACTGGCGCTTTGTTTGATCAAAATTTTTTCAAAACCTGTGAGGCACATCGAAGTGGACACGGTTCGAAAAATTCAGCTGGTTTTCGGTGAAAATTTTAACGGCTGATGATAGATTTTGAGGTGATACTGTCGCTTTAAGGACTTCCCACGGAGCGGGACGTCGCACAGCGCTCCCAGGCGCCATTGTCAGCCTGTTTCAAGCTGAAAACCTCCACATTTCAGGCTCTATTGATCCAGGACGTCGTGAGAGAACAGAGAAGTTTCAGAAGAAGTTGGTTTCAGCATTTTATCCGGATATTCCGGATTTTTTAATGAAAGACGTGCGGACGGATTGCAGCGTCGGCTTGCAGCCGCCGTGACACTCCGCCACAGGAAAAACACCTCCGTGTTGATAACCATTTGTAAAATCCAGGCGGCTTTTGTTGGCTTTCAGTGGAGTGAGTATCTGAGAAATTGTTTAACAGCTGGGCATGTTCCAACTTGTCCTTAAGGCTTCCAACAGAAGTGTTTTTCCAGTGGCGGCACGTCGCGGCGGCTCACAATCCGTTCGCACATCTTTCATTAAAAAAAATCTCCTTTAACAGCCCCAATTCCAATTAAGCTGGGACGTTGTGTAAAATATAAATAAAAACAGATTATAATTATTTGCAAATCCTCATCAACCTATATTCAATTGAATACACCACAAAGACAAGATATTTAATGTTCAGACTGATTAACTTTATTGATTTAGTGCAAATATTTGCTCATTTTGAAATGGATGCCTGCAACACATTTCAAAAAAGCTGGGACAGTGGTGTGTTTACCACTGTGTTACATCACCTTTCCTTCTAACAACACTCAATAAGCGTTTGGGAACTGAGGACACTAATTGTTGAAGCTTTGCAGCTTTGGAATTCTTTCCCATTCTTGCTTGATGTACGACTTCAGTTCAACAGCCGGGTCTCCGTTGTCGTATTTTGCGCTTCATAACGCGCCACACATTTTTAATAGGCGACAGGTCTGGACTGCAGGCAGGCCAGTCTAGTACCCCCACTCTTTTACTTGCTGAAATAAGCAGGGACGTCCCTGAAAAAGACGTTGCTTGGATGGCTGCATCCGTTGCTCCAAAACCTGGATGTACCTTTCAGCATTGATGGTGCCATCACAGATGTGTAAGTTGCCAATGCCATGGGCACTAACACACCCTCATACCATCACAGATGCTGGCTTTTGAACTTTGCGCTGGTAACAATCTGAATGGTCTTTTTCCTCTTTTGTCCGGAGGACACGACATCCATGATTTCCAAAAACAATTTGAAATGTGGACTCATCAGACCACAGCACACTTTTCCACTTTGCGTCTGTCCATTTCAAATGAGCTCAGGCCCAGAGAAGGCGGCTGCGTTTCTGGATGTTGTTGATGTATGGTTTTTGCTTTGGTAGAGTTTTAACTTGCACTTGTAGATGTAGTAATGAACTGTGTTAACTGACAAAGGTTTTCTGAAGTGTTCCTGAGCCCACGCAGTAAGATCCTTTACACAGTGATGTCGGTTTTTAATGCAGTGCCACCTGAGGGATTGAAGGCCACGGGCATTCGATGTTGGTTTTTGGTCTTGCCGCTTACGTGTAGAAAGTTCTTCAGATTCTCTGAATCTTCTGATTATTTTATGGACTGTAGATGGTGGAATCCCTAAATTCCTTGCAATTGAACGTTGAGAAACATTGTTCTTAAACTGTTGGACTATTTTTTTCCACACAGTTGTTCACAAAGTGGTGATCCTTGCCCCATCTTTGCTTGTGAACAGCTGAGACTTTTGGGGATGCTCCTTTCATACCCAATCATGACACTCACAATTAGTGTCCTCAGTTCCCAAACGCTTATTGAGTGTTGTTAGAAGGAAAGGTGATGTAACACAGTGGTAAACACACCACTGTTCCAGCTTTTTTGAAACGTGTTGCAGGCATTCATTTCAAAATGAGCAAATATTTGCGCAGAAACAATAAAGTTTATCAGTTTGAACATTAAATATCTTGTCTTTGTGGTGTATTCAGTTGAATATAGCTTGAAGAGGATTTGCAAATTATTGTATTCTGTTTTATTTACATTTTACGCAATGTCCAAACTTCATTGGAATTGGGGTTGTAAACTGGATAAATAGGTCTAAACCAGACCGTTAAGAGTTTTGTAAATGGGTTTTTGGGCAAATTGCCCGCAAACAACGTGAAAATGCACAGAAAAAGTGACGATGGGGTGGGAAAGTGGGCATATGTTGCGGTTTGTTCATGATCTGGAGCTCAAACGTGTTGAGGTGGTTTTGTAGGCCAGACAGTGGAGCTACTCTGGTTAGCTGTGTATGCTAACACATACCGAAACAATGTGTCTCACTCGCTTCATCTTTTATTCTCCACTGGGAACTGAAAAAGAAAACCTTTTCACAATTGCTTCGGTGATTGCAGCGGAAACAAAACAGTACACCATTTATCCGTGTGAAGTTATGCTGTGTATATATTACGTGGAGGTCCCCGTAAGTGGTCAAATCCCGCGATATCATGGGAGGGTTCAAATGAGACTGCAGTCTGGATAAACATGCAGGGCACAGGTGATCTGTACAGTAAATCTGTCTGGAGCAGAGACTTCCAACAAACTGAGTGACTGTTCAAGAAATAGGCTCATGAGGGAAGCCTCCACGACACGCATGACAGGAAAAAATAAACTTGAGCTGAGATTTGATCTGTTTTCTTGGATAAAAATCTGTCTCTGTGTTGTTCCAACATGAGGTTGTATAACTGGTGGTGCAACAGACAAAAGTTACACAATGTTGTTTCTATAGTCACAGCTACCAAAGCCTTTAACCTCTTCCAAGTGTTAAATTTGAACTCCATTGTGGTGGTGCATAAAAACAAACTTGTAACAATATTAACTGTCCATATACTTCTGGATCTGACTATAGTAATACCGCAGCTGAACGAGACCCTGCAGAGTTTTAGCCCTTTAGTCATTTTGGATTTTTTTTTCCCCCTCAATGTTTGTAATTCAAATATTGCAGTACCCAATTCTGTTCTAACTTAATTTATGGTAGGTTATAGCCAGAGATACAAATATACTTTCTGTAATTTTTCTTCCCCCCTCCTCACAGATCAACTGGAACGAGTGTTCCTTCGTTTGGGCCATGCCGAAACAGATGAGCAGCTACAGGACATTATCTCAAAATTCCTACCTCCCGTACTACTCAAACTATCCAGCGTTCAAGAGGGTGTACGAAAAAAGGTAATTAGGTCTTACAGACAAGCTCTTTGTTGTGACAAATTTTTTCATTCCATATAATAATTGCTGCACTACAGAGTGTAGTTTCAGATATTTTTTTATTCATTTCAGTTAAGGTGGTGTTGCTGTGTGATGTAGCAAGTGTTTACTTTTTTGACTGTGTGATGCATTTTTTGATTTTGCATATCAGGGTTTTTTGGGGGGGAGGAGGGGGGCATGATTTTTGAGTACATTGGTAATTCTAGTAATCCTGGTAATCCATTAAATTTGTGGAGGGAGTCTTTTAATAATCTGAGGTACAATTAGAGTATTTGGGGATGACTTCTGTTGCATATGTCACAGGGGTCTCAAACAAACTGTCAGACCCAAATTATACTTAAAGCAGGAGAATCTCTATTAAAAAACTTCAAGAATTGTGGGACTTTGGCTATGTTAAACATGTAACCTCAAATACTTGAAAATATTAAAGTTAGATCAATAATTTTGCACGATATGATTCCTTTAAAAATATTTTATTTGATCAAGAAAATTTACTTTGAACATTAAAAAATATTAATATGGGCATTTTGGCCGTATTACTTCTGATGCCATCTCCATGCACCAGCCAACCTTTGCTACGTGAGATGAATAAGAATAATCTGCACTCAGGGCATTCTAGTCTTTCATAAAGCTAGAGTTAGTTTTGTATAATGTTACCACAGACTCTCCACATCCTGAATGATAGGTGGTTGTGATAAACTTGAATGTTTCTGTCTTGTCAGAAAGCATTTATTTGTGCAACAAATTTCATGCTACAGTGCCTCCAAATTATTTTTCTCTCTTCTACTAGGTAATGGAGTTGCTAGTACACCTGAATAAGAGAATAAAGAGTCGACCAAAGATTCAACTGCCAGTAGAAACTTTGTTGGTGCAGTACCAAGATCCTGCAGCTGCCTCATTTGTTACTGTAAGATTTTCATTTTACATTTCAGATTTTTAGAGCTGGATTTGTAATATACATGCACCATGACAGAATATACAGTAATGCTGAGATGGTAATTACGGTCTCATTGCTTTTTTTTGCATATTAATAGTTTATCTGATTGGTTTAGTTGATGATCTTTGATTGAACACTATTCTGTAATTTATCTATCATTATAGAATTTTACTATCATCTACATCAAAATGGGTTACCCACGCCTGGAGGTAGAAAAACAATGTGAACTGGCCCCCACCCTGCTCACTGCCATGGAAAGCAAACCACAGCCACAGCAGGACAGGTGAGGGAACAAATAATGAATGCTTTATTATGCTCCGGTATAACTAAATAGCAGATATCAGAGCCACTGCCATTTTGCTTATTTGACAAATGTAAACTATTTTGTAATGATCTCTCTCGCTCTCTCTCTCTTTCTCGCTCGCTCGCTCTCTCTCTCTCTCTCTCTGCATCATATCTTAGCCTTATGCACCTGCTGATCCCCAGTCTTTATCATATGAAGTATCCTGCTGATACATCCAAAAATGCTTCTCCATTTAATTTAACCGAAAGGCCAAGTACAGTGCAGCTGCTACTGGAATTCATGTTGGATGTCTTATTGATGCCTTATGGGTGAGTTTCTGGTCTTTGTTTGGTATTCAATGACCAGTGTGTATTGTTATAGTGCATTTTTGCAAACTGAATTAAACTGATAAGGAAGCTAGCTTTCTGTGGTTATCAAGTACCAAACAAACTTTTGTAAATTCACAGCTGATGTAGCAATCAACCAGTCTGTGCTTGACAACCATTAATCCTCTGAGGTCCATGGATATTTTTTTGATTTTGCCGTACCTTCTGTAATTCATGTTTTAACATCCTTTGTTTTGCTGTAATGCTCATGTATTGCATATCAAAATGTTCAGAACAATCATTTCCAAATAAAGGACATATTTGTCTCAAATACCATTTACAGAAGTCATTTGGCTCTACAGCTGAAAATGTGAAATGTGTTTGCCAAAATTCTTCAAGTCTTTAGTGAATATGCAAGGTAGAAAAATGGTGTGAATTGACAATTTACATTCATGCATTTTTATTCATGTGGATGAACTTATTTGATATTGGGTTTACCAAAGGCTTTAGGTTACAAAAGTAGTCTAATATCTGAAATAGACTTAGTCACTAAAGTCAGATCCTTTCAGCAACATCCATTGAATAACCCTGCAGTGCATCCGGAAAGTATTCACAGCGCTTCACTGTTTCCACATTTTATGTTACAGCCTTATTCCAAAATGGATGAAATTCATTTCTTTCCTCAAAATTTTACACACAATACCCCATAATGACAATGTGAAAAAAGCTTTGTCGTCTCCCCCCCCCCATTTATTACAAATAAAAAACTAAGACGTCACATGTACATAAGTATTCACAATATTTGCCATGAAGCTCAGAGTTGAGCTCGGGTTCATCCTTTCTTTTCTACTGATCATCCTTGAGATGTTTCTTCAGCTTAATTGGAGTCCACCTGGAGTAAATTCAGTTGATTGGACATGATTTGGAAAAGCACACACCTGTCTACATATACACTATATTTGAGAAGGTGAGATGTTTGAGTCTGGCAGTTGTCTGAAAGCGATTAAGTGAGCAAGTTCTATTTACTGAGACATTGCAAAATGCTATCAGAGTTATTGTTTGCAAATCATGCTGTTTTTCACATTGTCGATTATTTAATAGTATAATTTTGTTGGAATTGTACAAAGCTGTTGATTTTGTTTTCACTTTGACTTCTCTAGGTTTGTGCTAAATGAATCCCTGACTCGTGCTGCTCCCTCCTCCTCCTCCCAGGGAAGCTCAGATGGAGCGACGTCTGCCTCAGGTCAGGGGCTTCCCCAGCCTCCCCCTGGGATGAGTGTCTATGCTGCCAAAAGAGTGATAGGGGAGACTCAGTGGAGTCCTGAGCAATTAGAACAGGTGAATAGCTCTTTGACAGAAGATCACAGTTGCATATGTGTGACTGTGCATTTTGTTTTGCTCAGTAAAATTGATGATGATGATGATGCATTCAGTTTTAAACTGTTTGCTTTTAGTTAATAGCTGTTCACCAAATTTTAAAGTGTTGATCTTAAACCTCTTGTTTAATAGTGTGCGTATTTGCTATAAAGGGCTTATATTGTTTAACATTTGCAGTCAGGTTCATTAGCAGTTGGATGGTGACCCAATTTTTTGTAATTTTCCCCTTGTGCACCACCAGAGAAGACTTGAAATGAGATAATCAAGAAGTGCCTATAATGTAGACGATCAGTTTTAATTCAAGAGTGATGATTTATATCCTTATATTTACTTTGTCCAGTTGTTTATGACCACCGAAAATGGTGGTGACTGTGTGGGATAGAAATTGGGCTACCAATAATATATTAGTGTGCTGAAAAGTTGGATAACATGCTCCATTTAAGCATGACAGCAATTCATTGTTTTTGTTGACTGTCAGATAATTAATTTGTGTGTGTTTTGTTACTACAGTGTAAGCTGGGAATTGTGAAGTTCATTGAGGCAAAGCAAGTTCCTGAAGTGGAGACAGTGGTGCACCTGGTGGTGGCGTCCAGCGACACACGACACAGTGTGGCCACGGCCGCTGATCTGGAGCTGAAGAGCAAGCAGAGGTAGGTGATAGAGGTTGGATCATCAACATCTCTGCCTGTTGTCTGTTTGACATATTCCCCAGTTGCTCATCTTCCTGTGGCTGCATCAGTTATCCAGTTTATGTCCGTCTGTTCTTTTGAATTCATTCCGTAATCACTGTGGACTTCTATGATCGCATCAGGTGATATTATCGTTCCTGGATCTGTTCTTTAGTGGGAATGTTACAAATTGACAAGTGACAGACCATTTACCTCAAATATGATTTGTTTTTAGGCATTACTGTTACTTTCAGGCCGTGAAAGCTTGAGATTGAAAAGACCTGTGATAATTATTTGATAAATCTTATTCTATAAATATGCCAAAACAAGCTCAAAACACCTGCTGGAAGAATTGTATTTTTACACACATTATTTATTTGTATCTATGTCTTGTTTTTGTTTTGTTTGTTTTTTTTTTCCCTTCCCCAGCATCATAGATTGGAACAATCCTCTAATTATTAATAAGCTGTACAAAGTGTATCTGGGGGATGTTCCTCTCAAAACAAAGGTACGTAAATGGAACTCTTGCTATTTTCAGTTCCATCTTGTGATTTAGCTTCCAGATTTTGCCCATACTGCCATTATGTTTTAGGGCACCACTGTGAAACAGGAGCTGAAACATGAGCCAGTAAGCACCAGAGTCAAACTGAAGATCCTTCCGCATCTTCTGCGCTCACGCCTTGCTGCAGAGTGTTTTCCTGCTAATATTCAGGTAGATTTGTAACACGTGCTTGTGGACCGAAAAGCAATACAAATCATGCAAACACCTGTACATCTTAAAGTGCCACACAACAGTAGATGTTTGAAAATGGAGCATACGATTCCAAAGCAGTTCATAAATACATCTGCAAATTTGACACATTAATTGCACTGGAGCGCTGCTGCAGATTCAAACCGTGATTAAAAAATGACAAGACTGGTCTCATTATGTGCACCAAAGATTTTAACATGCAGTTATAATGTTGAAATGAAACCTGGCTGGTGAATTCACATGCACACTTACTGATGGAGCTGGAGTCCATGTTCCCTGTCCTGGGCCTATCAGCTGGCAGGGGGTCATGATTAAAATGCTGAATTGCCATCTCCTGGTGCACTTCCAACAACTATAAAGTACTGTTTGAAGCTGTGCTAATGGTTCCCAAACATTTTCCAACCCAAAACAACAACAAAATAAAACCCATGTAACTTTCCTCAGTTCTACTTTGTGGTCATTCTTACTGGTTTCCTTTCCTCCTTAGGTTGTGTATGATGGCCTGTTTGGAGCCAACACCAACAACAAACTGCTGTCTCTCACTTTGCAGTTTGTCCATCACATCTGCATGGTGTAAGAGGAACATGTTTTTTTTTTTTTTTTTTTTTTTTTTTTTTTTAATGTAACTAATGCAGGATTTATTTCATTTTATTACCTTTTTTGGCATTTTGAAAACAATCTTTTTCCTGTGTTTACAGATGTCCTGACACAAACAAGCCACTGGGACTAATGCTGCTAAATGGTCTTACCAAACTCATCAGTGAATACAAGGAGGTAAAACTATAAATGGCAGCACATGTTTAATATTTAGTGTATGTAAGACTTCATACCCACTTGTCTGTCTGTGTCCTTATAGGATCCCAAGTTACTGTGTGTTGCATATTCTGCTGTTGGAAAGTTATCAAGGTATTACCATTTTATCATTTTTCCTTAATATTGAGAGGATCGTCTGGCATTAAAAATGTAATTGTTGCATCTCATGTCCCCTTTGCTAGCCGCATGCCACAGCTTTTCACGAAGGATGTTGCACTTGTGCAGCAATTTTTTGACTCTATGTGCAAGGTAGGTTAAAGTTTGAACAAAAGAAAAGCAATGTATTTAGAGCTCAGCTCCATATAAAATACATCACAGCCTCTATTATAAGAAAGGACGGTGGTTTCATTATTATTTTTCTGTTATTTGCACGGACTTCTTTAGGCAGAGCCCGATGTTCGTCTTGCCATTCAGGAAGCTTTGTCTATGATGGTTGGAGCATATGCCAATCTACAGGGGGCACTGTTGAACTTGATGGAGGCCCTAGTAGCTGCTTATATTGGAAAGGTAAAATGGAAATATGAGTTAGAAGAAATGAAGCATTGCTCAAATCAGTCTTTTTTTATGATGATGATGGGGTGTTTTTTTTTATGTATTTATTTATTTGACAGCCAGAGGTACAAGTCCGTCAGGTAGCCATGAAGTTTGCCAGCACAGTGTTTGCTTCTGATCATGTACCTTCAAGATACCTGCTACTACTGGCTGCTGGAGATTCGTAAGTCTCAGTATGTAGATAAATTCTGTGTTGTGGTGAATGAAACGTGATTTGAGAGCGACAAAAAATTTAGATCAGCATCAAACTAAAATGCAGGTGTGACGGGTAAAAAATAAAATAATCATGAAAACTCGCTGACCTTCAACCTTGTAGGAGGGAGGAGGTGTGTGTGGAAGCCCAGAGAGTGCTGAGGGGTTTTCCGGCCAAGAGGTCTGAGAAGGAGGGACAAAAGCCAATGCCTTCCTTTCCCGACATGGTGGACTATGTCCAGGAGAAGGTGATGTTCTGTTTTTTTTTGTTTGTTTTTTTTTTCTTGTGTGTGGTATCCATCTTCAAAAGCCCATATCATGATACCAGGAAGAGCTATAATCTCTACATATTTCTTCTTCATTGGTGTTCCCATAAGCGTGACCTAAATGGAATATGATACCATAGTTGTGGTCAGAAGTTTAGATATGCTCGTTGTGGCTTTGAACGTCGAAGCAGTATTGGGCTTTCAGTAATTTCTTTGAATTGTTCTTTTTTTGGAGCAGAAAACCTTTTTAGTAGTGGTTAGTGTGGCTTGGTGGTTAGCACTGTTGCCTCACAGCAAAAAGGTCCTGGGATCGCTTCCCACCTGGTCCTTTCTGTGTTGAGTTTGCATGTTCTCTTGTTCCCTCCCACTGTCAAAAAAACATGCTCATTTAGGGTCTGCTCCTTTGTCTGCCCTTGACCAAGGGAGCTTCTGAACACATAGACTTGCAGCCAGACTGTGGCTGCCCTCTGATCCTAGTGGTTGGATTGTGTGTTACTGTAATTAGGATAGATTAAAATACAGAGGATGAATTTTGTTGTATATATTCATGTACATACAATAACAGCAAAGGCATTTCATATCATAAACAAGAATTTGTAGCACAAATTTAAATTATGCTTCTGAAAATGAGATCTACAGGAAAGCAGGTATTTAGGAATGTTTGTTAATCATCTGTTCATGCGTCTTTCAGGGCAACTCGTAAAATGTTGGGTTGATTTCAGTGAAACGTCACACAATCGCAGCACACCATGCAAAGATGTGCATAAAGCAAAATAATTTTTTTCTAAAGCCTTCAACTTGCCTTGGACTCTTGTGTTCATTGTATTGTATGATATTGACATTGTAAGGACACTCCTAAACTGCTTTGTAGGTGTCAGTGAAGTGTCATGTAGCGGTATCTCACCATGTGAAGATGTCCATGTAGGAACATAAGTGTTTCAGTGGGAGATAATTGGACTTTTGTGTGTGTGTGTGTGTGTGTGTGTGTGTGTGTATTTTTCTCCATAAATTATATTGGTTTCTTAAATTTGTAGGTTGACCAGTTTAATTGGGATATTTCATCACAAAAGCTTTATGCTGCATTTACACATAGGCAGGACGTGTTATGAATGTCATATTTGCGTCATTCTTAACATGACATAACACTTCTGAATAG
Source organism: Thalassophryne amazonica (assembly GCF_902500255.1). Lineage (NCBI taxonomy): Eukaryota > Metazoa > Chordata > Actinopteri > Batrachoidiformes > Batrachoididae > Thalassophryne > Thalassophryne amazonica. Next base: position 68,353,001 of record NC_047117.1, on the reverse strand, counting down.
GTTTCTTAATAGTGCATGTTGGTGCGTGATATTCGTGATTTTCGTGGAGCATGTTTTTGGCTGTCAAAAAATCTTACACGAATGTCACGCACCACCCTCATTTTGCCTCATGTCGTGGAGGTCGTAACTGAGTGTATTGATCCGTCTTGATTAGTGGTGATACTTAATAGAGTGTGACGGGGTTCTTCTCTGATGTCCGCACAATTAAACCCTGCTGCACCACATTCTGTTTCATTGCTGCAGTATGCTGAAGAAGGACAGTGACGCCAAGTTGGCTAAAAGTCTCATTCCAATGCTAATCAGTGCACTCCTGCAGGTGTTCCACCTGCTGCACCTGATGCTTGGGAAAACACGAAAGACAAGAGCCGCGTGGAGCCACACGTCTGGCTCTTTCAGTCTCCTCCTCCTCAGCATGCAGTCACAAAGTTCTTCTGCTGTAGATTTTGAGGAGCAAACTGGAGCGATCGAAATTGTTCAAATCAATTTTATTTATATAGCACCAGATCACAACAAACAGCTGCCCCAAGGCGCTTTATATTGTAAGGCAAGGCCATACAATAATTACGGAAAAACCCCAACGGTCAAAATGACCCCCTGTGAGCAAGCACTTGGCGACAGTGGGAAGGAAAAACTCCCTTTTAACAGGAAGAAACCTCCAGCAGAACCAGGCTCAGGGAGGGGCAGTCTTCTGCTGGGACTGGTTGGGGCTGAGGGAGAGAACCAGGAAAAACATGCTGTGGAAGAGAGCAGAGATCAATCGCTAATGATTAAATGCAGAGTGGTGCATACAGAGCAAAAAGAGAAAGAAACACTCAGTGCATCATGGGAACCCCCCAGCAGTCTAAGTCTATAGCAGCATAACTAAGGGATGGTTCAGGGTCACCTGATCCAGCCCTAACTATAAGCTTTAGCAAAAAGGAAAGTTTTAAGCCTAATCTTAAAAGTAGAGAGGGTGTCTGTCTCCCTGATCTGAATTGAGAGCTGGTTCCAGAGGAGAGGAGCCTGAAAGCTGAAGGCTATGCCTCCCATTCTACTCTTACAAACCCTAGGAACTACAAGTAAGCCTGCAGTCTGAGAGCGAAGTGCTCTATTGGGGTGATATGGTACTATGAGGTCCCTAAGATAAGATGGGACCTGATTATTCAAAACCTTATAAGTAAGAAGAAGAATTTTAAATTCTATTCTAGAATTAACAGGAAGCCAATGAAGAGAGGCCAATATGGGTGAGATATGCTCTCTCCTTCTAGTCCCTGTTAGCACTCTAGCTGCAGCATTTTGAATTAACTGAAGGCTTTTCAGGGAACTTTTAGGACAACCTGATAATAATGAATTACAATAGTCCAGCCTAGAGGAAATAAATGCATGAATTAGTTTTTCAGCATCACTCTGAGACAAGACCTTTCTAATTTTAGAGATATTGTGCAAATCCAAAAAAGCAGTCCTACATATTTGTTTAATATGCGCATTGAATGACATATCCTGATCAAAAATGACTCCAAGATTTCTCACAGTATTACTAGAGGTCAGGGTAATGCCATCCAGAGTAAGGATCTGGTTAGACACCATGTTTCTAAGATTTGTGGGGCCAAGTACAATAACTTCAGTTTTATCTGAGTTTAAAAGCAGGAAATTAGAGGTCATCCATGTCTTTATGTCTGTAAGACAATCCTGCAGTTTAGCTAATTGGTGTGTGTCCTCTGGCTTCATGGATAGATAAAGCTGGGTATCATCTGCGTAACAATGAAAATTTAAGCAATGCTGTCTAATAATACTGCCTAAGGGAAACATGTATAAAGTGAATAAAATTGGTCCTAGCACAGAACCTTGTGGAACTCCATAATTAACCTTAGTCTGTGAAGAAGATTCCCCATTTACATGAACAAATTGTAATCTATTAGATAAATATGATTCAAACCACCGCAGCGCAGTGCCTTTAATACCTATGGCATGCTCTAATCTCTGTAATAAAATTTTATGGTCAACAGTATCAAAAGCAGCACTGAGGTCTAACAGAACAAGCACAGAGATGAGTCCACTGAGGCCATAAGATCATTTGGAACCTTCACTAATGCTGTTTCTGTACTATGATGAATTCTAAAACCTGACTGAAACTCTTCAAATAGACCATTCCTCTGCAGATGATCAGTTAGCTGTTTTACAACTACCCTTTCAAGAATTTTTGAGAGAAAAGGAAAGTTGGAGATTGGCCTATAATTAGCTAAGATAGCTGGGTCAAGTGATGGCTTTTTAAGTAATGGTTTAATTACTGCCACCTTAAAAGCCTATGGTACATAGCCAACTAATAAAGATAGATTGATCATATTTAAGATCGAAGCATTAATTAATGGTAGGGCTTCCTTGAGCAGCCTGGTAGGAATGGGGTCTAATAGACATGTTGATGGTTTGGAGGAAGTGACTAATGAAAATAACTCAGACAGAACAATCGGAGAGAAAGAGTCTAACCAAATACCGGCATCACTGAAAGCAGCCAAAGATAACGATATGTCTTTGGGATCGTTATGAGTAATTTTTTTCTCTAATAGTTAGAATTTTATTAGCAAAGAAAGTCATGAAGTCATTACTAGTTAAAGTTAAAGGAATACTTGGCTCAATAGAGCTCTGACTCTTTGTCAGCCTGGCTACAGTGCTGAAAAGAAACCTGGGGTTGTTCTTATTCTCTTCAATTAGTGATGAGTAGTAAGATGTCCTAGCTTTACGGAGGTTTTTTTATAGAGCAACAGACTGTTTTTCCAGGCTAAGTGAAGATCTTCTAAATTAGTGAGACGCCATTTCCTCTCCAACTTACGGGTTATCTGCTTTAAGCTGCGAGTTTGTGAGTTATACCACGGAGTCAGGCACTTCTGATTTAAGGCACTCTTTTTCAGAGGAGCTACAGCATCCAAAGTTGTCTTCAATGAGGATGTGAAACTATTGACGAGATACTCTATCTCACTCACAGAGTTTAGGTAGCTACTCTGCCCTGTGTTGGTATATGGCATTAGAGAACATAAAGAAGGAATCATATCCATAAACCTAGTTACAGCGCTTTCTGAAAGACTTCTAGTGTAATGAAACTTATTCCCCACTGCTGGGTAGTCCATCAAAGTAAATGTAAATGTTATTAAGAAATGATCAGACAGAAGGGAGTTTTAATTTCCATACCATAAGTCAGAACAAGATCTAAGATATGATTAAAGTGGTGGGTGGACTCATTTACATTTTGAGCAAAGCCAATTGAGTCTAATAATAGATGAAATGCAGTGTTGAGGCTGTCATTCTCAGCATCTGTGTGGATGTTAAAATCGCCCACTATAATTATCTTATCTGAGCTAAGCACTAAGTCAGACAAAAGGTCTGAAAATTCACAGAGAAACTCACAGTAACGACCAGATGGACGATAGATAATAACAAATAAAACTGGTTTTTGGGACTTCCAATTTGGATGGACAAGACTAAGAGTCAAGCTTTCAAATGAATTAAAGCTCTGTCTGGGTTTTGGATTAATTAATAAGCTGGAATGGAAGATTGCTGCTAATCCTCCGCCTCGGCCCGTGCTACGAGCGTTCTGGCAGTTAGTGTGACTCGGGGGTGTTGACTCATTTAAACTAACAGCAGTCCGTCAGCAGCTGATGGATGAATATAGGTGTATGCATGGAGACAATTTGCCTCATTCACAACGTGACAGAATGTAACGATGCGCTGTTACGTGCAGTAGCACGGAACATTATTCTTGACCGTGTGTAATTGTTCCTGATAATTCTCCTGCAACACGTGCCATTAATCGTAACACGTGGTAACAGGTTGCAGCAGTTCCTGAGGACACTTGATGCCTCTACCTCAAATCATCACATTCGTGATCAGCAGCCAAGAAAGTATACTTTGTGGCATTCGTGACTTGTCGTCCTTATGTGTAAACGCGGCATTACACCACTAATGTATAATAACTAGGGGTGTCACAATACTGTTACATATATTTGTATTAAACCATACTGTACGCATGCGACAGTTCGATGCGCAGAATGCACGCAGAATGCATGGTATTAGTCTGCACAGAATGATTATAGACACATGCATATTTATTTCCATCACTCACCGACATTTCCACGCATTTCCACAGACTGTGTCCCCTCCAGTTTCATGATCTGTGCAGGAAGGCGGGGTCTTTCTCCCACTTCAGTGCAGGAGGCGTGGCCACACCTTCCAGTCTGCTGCGTTTAAACGGCCAGTTGAAGCAAGTGAACAGATTATTTAACCCAGAAACTTGAGAAGCATCAATGGAATTGCTTATTTTCCCTTTTTCTTCAGAAACATTAATCTAAAAGCGAAAACGTACTGATACGTGTTTGTGTTGAGTCACTGTCCCTGTTCCCGGTCAGTCCGCTTTTGAGTTTAGACAGGAAACGGCGCCAACGTATGACAAAGTTAATGTTTGTATGAATTAGTGGAAAATTTCACAGATGAGAAGTTAACCGAATAGTCACACTGTGTACAGTGATTTCAAATCTGTACAGAGTGATGTTTTATGAGATAGTCATTTGCGCAAAAGTAAAGCATAAAATTTATGAAATTTTAAAGGCAGTGTAGCTTCACATAAAAACAAACAAAAAACAATACACAGCGCGATGTGCAGTAAATTCATCCCAACACAAATGGTAAGAGTTGAAATCCAGTTTCTAAACATTGAATGAAACAAGGAAGTTTACATTTACACTTTGTGTCAGTGTTGATGGCAGATGGCAGCTCTCATGCTGATTAAAGTAAAAACTGAACTTGCACCAAACCATGATGTCTGACCACAAATATGAACAGGATTAAATTTTTTTTCACATGGGCAAAAAATTCACTATTCGCACAGCCCTCCTCTGTTGGTTTGTGGCATTTATATTGGCGTTGACCATTGTTATTCTGTTGCCAGTAGTTCATACTCTCTGAGTGTCTTTCTACTTATGGTTTTGTCACCATTAGGCCAATCAGAGAATCAAGACTCCAGCAAAGTACATTGTTGGAACCTCTGCAATTCCATTTAATCCGTCAGCATTTTCAGAGGTAAATATTAGGCTGTGAATTTTCTGCTACACTTCCTCATCTCTTCATGGAATGACTTTTCAGAATTCAGCCAGTATGTTTCCTTTAGTCTCTGTATTCGTCTTTTCTCACAGATTGTGCTCTACCTGAGGATGTGCTTGGCGTACAGCGCTGGGGCCACATCCATGTCAACACGCCTGGCAGACATGCAGGATGACGCGCCAGCTATTGGCCGCTACGTTCACACAATGCTGACCTCTGACCCTCAGCCCTCACTGTCAAAAGGATGTGAAGCAAACCCTGTTCATGTCTACATGGATTTGCTGCAACAGCTGTTGTCTGCTGTAGGAGGTGAGAAGATAAAGCTGTTCTGTGTTCTAGGTAACCGTACGCCTGAGCATAAAGACAGTCGGTCCAACTGATTGACCTAAAGTGTTTTCCACATTGACTTAAAACTCAGTTTCCTTGACTGTTGCTCATTTTATTTTATTTTTTCACTGCAATTTTCCATGTCTTAGGAGTCTCCATAGGGAGCACACTATTGTTATTCCTTATTTTGCAGAGATTTATGGCCAGCTGTACTTCCACCTGGTTGCGTTGTAACTTGTGCAGTGTTCTTAAAGCATTAAAAATACATCCAGTCCATGTAAACGGGCTTGGACAAACTAAGTAATAAATAATGAATGCATACCCAGCAAAACTAGCGCATTCCGTTGTGTTTACATTTCCCGAAGTGGCACATGGCAACCACACAGTATATTACTGTGCTGTCTGAGGTGTCACAGGCTCCAAAGCTTCAATACTTCCAGGTTTTACATGACTGATAAGTAAACATCCAATAGGCACCATCACATTTATGTTTCTTGATTCTTTCGTTCATCCATTCACAGTCAATAAGCAGGTAAGTATAGACATCGCAAACACAAAGCAAGGCTTGCTGTTTAAAAGACCTTTATCCACATTGCAGCAGTCCTGCTGAGATGGCTAACAGAACTGTCTGCTGTAGTCACCCGCTGCCAGTTCCTCTCCAAGGCTTCCTGCTCACACTCTTCCAAAATCAGATAAACTTGCACAGCTTCCTCATAGACCCGCAAAAATAAAAAATAGTTGCCAGGTGCTGTGAAGTAAACTATTCACTATGTGACTGAAAGTTTGACTATCTGACAAAAAACACTATATGCTGATGATGCGATGCATTCTAGGTCGATTTTTGCCTATACACGATAGCGAGAATTTGTGGCCAACCGTCATTAAGTTAACACATTTCATATAAATCTACAAAAGGACCTTGGAGGAGTCTGGGAAAAAACAGACAGGCAAACCAAAGTTTTCACCTTTAACCCCAATGACCTTGACTGTTGCCCAAGGAATTCTGAGTTCAACCTAAATGCACACAACAAGTTTTGTGAAACTTGGCTCAAGCACGTCTGAGGGGTAGTGGAACAAACAAACGTGTTTCTGGAATTTACCTTTCACTACTGCAAGGGTTATACAACCCCTGGCAATAATTATGGAATCACCGGCCTCAGAGGATGTTCATTCAGTTGTTTAATTTTGTAGAAAAAAAGCAGATCACAGATATGGCACAAAGCTAAAGTCATTTCAGTTGGCAACTTTCTGGCTTTAAGAAACACTATAAGAAATCGGGGAAAATAATTGTGGCAGTCAGTAACGGTTACTTTTTTAGACCAAGCAGAGGGAAAAAAATATGGACTCACTCAATTCTGAGGAATAAATTATGGAATCACCCTGTAAATTTTCATCCTCAAAACTAACACCTGCATCAAATCAGATCTGCTCGTTAGTCTGCATCTAAAAAGGAGTGATCACACCTTGGAGAGCTGTTGCACCAAGTGGACTGACATGAATCATGGCTCCAACATGAGAGATGTCAATTGAAACAAAGGAGAGGATTATCAAACTCTTAAAAGAGGGTAAATCATCACGCAATGTTGCAAAAAATGTTGGTTGTTCACAGTCAGCTGTGTCTAAACTCTGGACCAAATACAAACAACATGGAAAGGTTGTTAAAGGCAAACATACTGGTAGACCAAGGAAGACATCAAAGCGTCAAGACAGAAAACTTAAAGCAATATGTCTCAAAAATCGAAAATGCACAACAAAACAAATGAGGAACGAATGGGAGGAAACTGGAGTCAACGTCTGTGACCGAACTGTAAGAAACCGCCTAAAGGAAATGGGATTTACATACAGAAAAGCTAAACGAAAGCCATCATTAACACCTAAACAGAAAAAAACAAGGTTACAATGGGCTAAGGAAAAGCAATCGTGGACTGTGGATGACTGGATGAAAGTCATATTCAGTGATGAATCTCGAATCTGCATTGGGCAAGGTGATGATGCTGGAACTTTTGTTTGGTGCCGTTCCAATGAGATTTATAAAGATGACTGCCTGAAGAGAACGTAAATTTCCACAGTCATTGATGATATGGGGCTGCATGTCAGGTAAAGGCACTGGGGAGATGGCTGTCATTACATCATCAATAAATGCACAAGTTTACGTTGATATTTTGGACACTTTTCTTATCCCATCAATTGAAAGGATGTTTGGGGATGATGAAATCATTTTTCAAGATGATAATGCATCTTGCCATAGAGCAAAAACTGTGAAAACATTCCTTGCAAAAAGACACATAGGGTCAATGTCATGGCCTGCAAATAGTCCGGATCTTAATCCAATTGAAAATCTTTGGTGGAAGTTGAAGAAAATGGTCCATGACAAGGCTCCAACCTGCAAAGCTCATCTGGCAACAGCAATCAGAGAAAGTTGGAGCCAGATTGATGAAGAGTACTGTTTGTCACTCATTACGTCCATGCCTAAGAGACTGCAAGCTGTTATAAAAGCCAGAGGTGGTGCAACAAAATACTAGTGATGTGTTGGAGCGTTCTTTTGTTTTTCATAATTCCATATTTTTTTCCCTCTGCTTGGTCTAAAAAAAGTAACCGTTACTGACTGCCACAATTTTTTTTTCCTGATTTCTTATAGTGTTTCTTAAAGCCAGAAAGTTGCCATTTGAAATGACTTTAGTTTTGTGTCATGTCTGTGATCTGCTTTTTTTCTACAAAATTAAACAACTGAATGAACATTCTCAGAGGCCAGTGATTACATAATTTTTGCAAGGGGTTGTAACTGTTAGAACATGAGATTTTTACTTTTCTAATATTTTTGCAGTCACAAGTGTGTGTGTGTGTGTGTGTGTGTGTGTTGCGTGTGTGTGTGTGTTGCGTGTTGCCTTTACTATATACAATGGTAATGGTGCATTCTTCAGTGTACACTCTGTATGTTGTGTTTTTACTGAGCTTTGATTGCAATCAGTTTCCTCCAAACAGGAATCCCAGTCATGTACTGTCTCTTGGAAGTGGTGTCAGTCTGCCCAGAAAAGCTGGCTCCTAGATTTGCGAATCGTATTGACTGGATTAAAGTGAGTACACTCTTTATTTTTGCAACTGGAGTTAAAGAAATTTTGACATTCACTGTGTTCATTTATCAGTTGAACAACTATTACAAATTTAATCAGATGCTTTCTGGCACTGAAGTTGAGAACATGAAGCACATTGCAGTTGAGTGGATTCAGTTGTAAGAACAAATTTCTTCTCCAGAGTCTGATGAACACAAACAAGGAAGACATGCGGGAGCTGGCAGCCCAGCTGTATGCCGTGGTGGTTTCAACGATGACCGGCAATGAGCTGCAGACAGCAGTCAACAATCTCATCAAAACTACCAAAGACAACCATGTAGGGAACGCTGCTTGTGTCAAGGAATTAATAGGTAGTCTATTAAATTATCTAAATTATTGTTTTCTTAATTCAGAGTCCTGAGACGCAACATGGTGCCATCTTGGCACTCGGCTATATGGTGGGAAGATACATGAGCAAGAAGAAAGCTGTTGTCTCCAGTGATCACACCCGCAACTTAGCGCAACAAATGAGCATTACGTCCCAGGAGGATCATGAACTTCTTGGCATGGCCACCAAGACAATCGGTATTTATTCTTTTTTTTTTTTTTTTTTTTTTTTTTAGTCATTTCTGGTGGCTTTGTGTTTTTTGATGACAATGAGCTGTTATGGTACAATAACCATGAAATCCATAAAGATGATGTACAGTGCATGTGGAAAGTATTCACAGCACTTCACTTTCTCCCCATTTTATGTTACAGCATTATTCCAAAATGGAGTGAATTCATTTTTTTCCCCTAAAACGTCTGCTCACAACACCTCATAATGACAACTTGAAAAAAGTTGTTTTTTGAAAATTTATTAAAAATAAAAACCTAAGAAATCACATGTATATATGTTTTCACACCTACTTTGTTGATGCACCTTTGGCAGCAATTATAGCCTCAATTCTTATTGACTATGATGCTACAAGCTTGTTGCACCTATCTTTGGGCGGTTTTGCCTATTTGTCTTTGCAGCACCTCTCAAGCTCCATCAGGTTGGATGGGGAGTGTCTGTGCATAGCATTTTCAGATCTCTCCACAGATGTTCTGGCTGAGCCACTCAAGGACATTCACAGAGTTGTCCTGAAGCCACTCCTTTGATATCTTGACTGTCTGCTAGAGTCATTGTAATTCTGGAAGATGAACCATCGCCCCATTCAGAAGTCAAGAGCCCTCTGGAGCAGGTTTTCATCCATGATGTCTCTGTACATTGCTGCATTAATCTTTCCTTCAATCCTGACTAGTCTCCCAGTTTCTGCCTCTGAAAAACATCCCCACAGCATGATGATGCCACCACCATGCTTCACTGTAGGGATGGTGCGTAGTTTCCTCCAAACATGACGCCTGGTATTCACACCAAAGAGTTCAATCTTTGTCTCATCAGACCAGAGAATTTTGTTCGTCATGGTCTGAGAGTCCTTCAGGTGCCTTTTGGCAAACTCCAGGTGGGCTGCCATGTGCCTTTTACTAAGGAGTGGCTTCCGTCTGGCTACTTTATCATACAGGATTAATTGGTGGATTGCTGCAGAGATGGTTATCCTTCTGAAAGGTTCTCTTTTCTCCACAAAGGAATGCTGGACCTCTGACAGATCAACCATCAGGTTCTTGGTCATCTCTCTACTAGCTCTAGGAAAAGATCTGGTGGATCTGGAGTTCTACAGTTGGCGGATGATGGAGGCCACTGTGCTCATTGGGACCTTCAAATCAGCAGAAATGTTTCTGTACCCTTCCCCGGATTTGTGCCTCCAGACAATCCTGTCTCAGAGGTCTACAGACAATTTCCAAATCATGTCCAGTCAACTGAATTTATCCCAGCTAGACTCCAATTATGCTGTAGAAACATGTCAAGGATGATCAGTGGAAACAGGATGCACTTGAGCTCAATTTTGAACTTCATGGCAAAGGCTGTGAATACTTACAGTGCGAAAAATAAGAATTTGATACACCGTCGAGTTTACAAGTTTTCCCACCTACAAAGAATGGAGAGGTCTGCAATTTTTATTGTAAGTACACTACAACTATGAGAGACTGAATTAAAAAAAAATCCAGAAAATTACATTATATGATTTTTAAATAATTGTTTTGCATTTTATTGCATGACAAAGTATTTGATCACCTACCAACCAGCAACAGCTCTGGCTCGCACAGCCCTCCTATTCTGCACTTGTTACCTGCAAAAAATCCTTGGAGGGAGTTGAAACTCAATGTTACCCAGTGGCAGCCCTGAAGCAGAATGGACCAAAATCCCTGTTGCAGTTTGTGCAAACTTGGTCAAGAACTACAGGACACGTCTGACCTCTGAAATTGCAAACAAAGGTTTCTGTACCAAATATTAAGTTTCCATAAAATACAAATTAATTATTTAAAACAATGTGATTTTCTGGCGATTTTTTTTAGATTCTGTCTCTCACAGTTGAACGATAAAAATTCTCCATCCTTTGTAGGTGGGAAAACTTGCAAAATTGACAGTGTATCAAATACTTATTTTCCTTACAATATATTCATGTGATTTCATTTTTTTAAAATTATTTAATAAATTTGCAAAAATCTCAAAACTTTTTTCACATCATCATTATGGGGTATGGGTGTGTAGAAGTTTGAGTAAATAAATAAATTTCATGCATTTTGGAATAAGACTGTAACATGAAAATGTGGAAAAAGTGAAGCGCTGTGGACACTTTCTGCATGCACTGCATATAAATTTCTAAAGGGTTGTTCATCGACGTTGAATTTCTGTAAAAAGCCTGTTACATTAGTTTAATGCCAGTGTGAAGTAATTTGAATGAAACCAAATATAAAACAAACAATTTCAGTTTATGTGGGGTTACACATATTTGTATTTGGGTGTGTTTCCTTCCAGGTGCCTTCCTGGACAGCAGTAGTACAATGCTGGCAGTAGCAGCTTGTACAGCGCTCGGTGAAATCGGGAGGAACGGGGCTCTGCTGATCCCTGCGGAGGGTGATGGTTTCACCAAACTGTCCGCAGTGGACAACCTGTTGGCTCGCATCACCTCTGGCAAAGAGAGCATCAAGGTAACCTGATAATCCAGTGAAAGAAGTGGCTGTGGGTCTGTAGTTGGATAATTTGTGACCTAAAGGTCTGTTTTTGTGTCTGCTCAGATGAAGGAGCGGTCAATCCGGACTTTGGGCTACCTTCCAGTGGGAGATGGGGACTTTGCTCACCAGAAGAAGCTGTTGCAGGGTCTCATGGACTCTGTAGAGGTATGAAACACAGTGACAGGCATTTGGGTTAAAATAAACTATTTAAGGCTTTTCTAGGACAAAACCAAAGTCATAATTGAAGAATATGTTCTGTCTTTAACGTCCCGCTTTAACAGGCCAAGCAGGTGGAGCTGCAGTTCACAGTAGGAGAGGCTATCACCAGCGGTGCAATTGGCACAAGTTCTGGAGCTGCTAGAGACCCCTGGACATGCACCGAAGACCAGTACAGCCCACCATGTAGTAAGTACCAGTGTGAGTGTACAAATGTGTTTAAAAAAGTGAGTAAAGCTCAAAATCCTCATAATAGCATTGATTTCAAGACATGCAAATGCATTGGGAACACTGCACATTCTATTTCAGATCAAAACATGAAGAAAAAAAGATCAAATTTATTACTGTACAGAAAGCGAAGAAACACACACACACACTGTTCATTCATTATTTGTGACAAGGATGGATATAATACCCACAAACAACTACTATGGCAGAGAGGGTGAGGGGGTCATTTTTTGAGGTTGTTCACAGATCTCTAGTTGTTGCCTGATTTTAGAAATGTGCCCCACCAGTCTGATGCGTTAAATGTACATCATGAAATAAATTAATAAAACATTTCCACTTTCTTCTTTACCCTGTCAGATGTGAAAAACAATGATGTGGTTCCGTGGGTCCTGAACTCCATCCTGTCCAAGTACATCCCCAGCCAGAACCCGCATGTCCGACAGGCGGCCTGCATCTGGTTGCTCTCCCTGGTCAAAAAACTCAGTCAGCACAAGGAAATTACGGTACTGTAAAGTAGTCAGGACCCTTAATGTTGGTATTTACAAAATGCTAAGTACATTCAAATTTTACATTGTTGTGTAGGATGTAAATTAATGCTTACTGTATGACAGTTACACTATGGCAGGATAGAGATTTGTATGCTGGTTGGCTATCACAGCTTGTCTAATCACACTCAGAGGACCTTTGTTTGTTTTGTTTTTGTCCATAAGTATTGTAAGTTCAACACCTTCTAAACCAGTTCATGGATTTTAAAGAAACTTAAAACTACATGAAGTAAAAACCCAACATTTTCCAGGAGAGATAATTGGGTTTAGGTCTTAGGTTTGACTGTTAGCAGGATTATAGTAAAAACAATATGCATAATTTTTCAAGAGAATGGACAGAGCTTTTTCGGGGCAAAAGGCATATGTAGAGTGCTAATATTTAAGAACATGTGAGATTTGGTGCAGATCCAGATAACAGTCCAGATTGTGTGGCTGTAAAATGTCCTATTCCATTAATGAAAGTGGGGGAAAATCACTAATATTTAGAAAGACATATAAAGATAAATTTTGAAGTGGAACCAAATAAAGAAGTGGATCCAGGACCGTCAAAGGGCTTAGATATAGTGGAATTCAAATTCATGAGTGAGGTTTATTTGAAGAAGACATGTTGGAAATATTAAAGATATAAACATGTTCTTGATTGAGGTAGCTAATTGATTACTTTCTAGTAGTGTGGGTGTCTGTTGTTTGTAGCTGCCTTTCAGACATTTGTTCATATTTTCTTCTCTGGCGTAGAAAACTAATCTCTGCTGTAGGGCTTCAGCATGTTTAGTTTCAGCATGGTTTTGTCCCTCCAGTGGCTTACAGTCTTTAATTTGGAAAGCACAATTAACCAAAATGTAGAAAGAAAACCAGTTGAGTTGCTTTCATGCTTGTGAAATCAGTCACTTTAGTAATTCAAAATGTTTCTTCCTTTCTTCTTTTCTAGTCACATTTGAAGGAGATTCAGACAGCATTTATTTCTGTTCTCTCAGACCATGATGGTGAGTTGCTAATTTATTGGGACATAAATTTTTCTGTTAATTTGATCTGTTTTTTACAACACCCAAAACATATGTACGTCTGCCACAATACAGAAATGCTTCTCTATTCTTTTCATTTTTTCACATCCATCCCTTCTCCTCTTTGGTTCAGAGTTGAGTCAGGATGTGGCATCCAAAGGGCTTGGCCTGGTCTACGAGATGGGAGGAGAGGGTGACCAGCAGGAACTGGTGTCCACCCTGGTGGAAACGCTCATGACTGGCAAAAGGTGAATACTTGATTAAGTGAGAAAGAGAGTAAATTTAAAAGGTGAAGGAATTGCACCAATCTTTAAGCGTAAACATGTAAGAAAGAATTCTACAAAATGTGATCATTCTTTCCAGAGTGAAACATGCTGTCTCAGAAGACACGGAGGTGTTTCAAGGAGAAGGATTGGGAAAAACACCAGATGGGTAAATTCTGTTACCACTGTTAGAAGTTCATGACAAAAAATGTGCATGTTGCAAAAAGATGAGAAAAGAGGGAGAAGTGAAACACTGCAAGCACATTTTCAGTGGGCATTTGCAGTGATGCCAGAAAACTACAGTTTAGTAAAAGTAAAGATACCGTATGAGAAAATTACTTTGGTAAACATCATTCAGTTTGGAGAAGATCACATGATGTAGCTGACATTAACAGTACATAAATATTGTTAGAAAAAGTACAAGCAGATTCTCTTATTTTAAAGAGTAAAGCAGCAGTATTTTATAAAGTAATATACTGTATTCTGTATGGTACGGCGTCCAAGTGGACATCATGTGACACTTAGAACGACATCGCTCACAGTTACAACATATGCCTAAATGAAATATGAAAGTCAGTACTGCACTAATCACTTTTAGCTCACCTCCACCGAAGGTCCCCTGAGCTACAATTTGGTAGTAGCTAGAAGGTAGTTCCAAAACATACCTGAAAGGTTTAGAAGATTTTTCTTTCTTTTTTTAAATTTTGACCTTGATATGACCTTTGGAGTTTGGCCATGCCCACATTTGTAGCTGAAACTGTGATGTCTTGTATCATCCAGGTGAGCTACAGTGCCCATGGCACTATTTTTACTTTGTTTTAGATTAGGTGGGAAAAGAAAAGCCATTAAAGGACATCCCAGGTATTTGAAATATGCTTCACTGTTGGACCGTTGCAGCTTTGTCGCATTCATCTAACCTCAACGTCAAACAAAATGGCGACTTTTAAATGAAACTTTAAACTGTGAAAGCACTATAGAGACACAGACAAACACAAATTAAATTGAAATGGACACCAAAAGTAAAATATTTGCCCCAGCAACTCAAATTCTTACTCTCATTGTATAAAGATGGAAATTGACCGAAACTTAAAAACTCAAGTAAAGTACTGATCCTCAAAACAAAATAGAAGAAAATCAATACAGACAGCGTTTTTATTTGATGCTACATTACAACTATGATCATTTGCTGAATTGGATAAAATGTTACTCTGGCAGATGCAACACAGTCAGATTTGTGCAGTGAACACTGACACCTCCCTTTTTTTGTTAACTTAACGTTAAGGTTAGCCGTTTTGTGAAAATGTGTGGGACTGATCAGTCACCTAAAATTCTCTTCTACTTGTTTTGAATATTTCCGGCAGCCACAGCCTGTCTACATACAAGGAGCTCTGCTCATTGGCCAGTGACCTGAATCAACCAGATCTTGTCTACAAGTTCATGAACCTGGCCAATCACCACGCCATGTGGAACTCTCGCAAGGTACGGCCAGCAAATGCAGTTGACTACGAGACGTAAACATGCTAGTTCCCCAACAGTTACTGTATTATGATTGTGTGACACAAAGTGGTTTATTATTCAGCTTGTGTTTATTGACTCCTGTTTGACAGATTCTAAAATAAGAGACTAGTAAGAAATAATGTGTATGCTAACTATTTAACCAAGGTGAGGAATTAAGGATAAATCTTTCTTTTTGCACTATTGATGTACCTCACACTGACCTTGAAACACTTATGAGATTATGAAGTTGCAGATGTAGCAGCATAACTTAATTTATCTGACTCTTAACATTAAAATTGAGACATCAACCAGTTCATAGTAAGTTTACAGTGATTCAGGAGTCTGCTTATTGAGTATCATATGTAGCTGTGTGTTGACTTTAAAGCAATCTCAGATTTGTATCGGTGATTGTTACACCCCTATTAAATAACTGTGTGGCATAATCTCAGGATTAATTATGTTCCTCATCTTTAAAAAAAAAAAAGTCACATTTACAGATTGTGGCACCAGTTAAATGCCATGTACATGTCCACTTTGGCAATTTTTTTTTTTTGTTTGTTTTGTTTTGTTTTTTACTTACATTTTTTGTCCTAATTTTTTCTAATTTTACATCAAACCCATGTGTTGTGTTTATTAACTGTTTTCCTAATCTGTTAACGACACCCATTTCTTACTCTGGACTGTGTCTCACTCCTCACCTAACCTCACCTCTGTTCAGGGAGCAGCTTTTGGCTTCCACATGATTGCAGCGAAGGCCGGCGAGCAGCTAGCTCCGTTTCTTCCCCAGCTTGTGCCCCGTCTGTACCGCTACCAGTTTGACCCCAACCTGAGCGTTCGCCAGGCCATGACCAGCATCTGGGATGCTTTAGTCACTGACAAGACACTGGTGAGTCTTTATACACTTAGAAAGAAAGAATTACGTGAACTTAGATGTATAAGAAATGTTGTTTGTATTTAAGAATCAGCAGCTAACTGATGTTTTGGCAAAAAAGGGTCTTTAGAGATGGAGGATCAGCAGGCTTAGATCTGTTCTCTGTGCATGAGTGTAATTACTGCCAAGTCTTCCTGAAGGGAGTTGCTTACTCAGTTACTCAGAGCTTTTTAAACTTTGAGGTTAATTCATTATTTGATTGTGTACCATGTGTGTAATTTGAGCGTATCACCATCTAGCGCTGTACAGTTCTTTATTTGATCACGTTCAGTTTGACCATCAAAAGGTTGATACAGTGAGATTCCCGGTCTACATGTATGTGATCATGTTTGGTTTGCCGACGTGTTTCAGGTGGATAAATACCTTAAGGAGATCCTGCAGGATGTCATCTCCAACTTGACTAGTAACATCTGGAGGATCCGCGAGTCAAGGTACAATAATGATAGTAACAAAACTACGAGTCCTTCATGATGTCTTGTAATTCAGACTTTTGCAGGTTTGAGTGACTTTGATCAGTGTCTTTACAACTGTTTCGCAAAGATTATTGGCTAGAAACATGCACTGTGATGTTAAATCAGGAGCTCTACTTTGTATGTATCATTTTTTTCTTCTTTCAGCTGTCTGGCCCTTAATGATCTAATCCATGGCCGCCAGGCTGATGACCTCATTGAGCACTTGGCAGAAATGTGGGAGACACTATTCAGAGCCCTTGATGACATCAAGGTAATTAGGAAACACTATTTTTTTTTTTTTTTTTAGTCTTCCTTATTGCTCTTTCCAAGACAGCTGAACACACAAGATTCTTAACATCTCTCTTCAAATATTTCTTGTAACTCACCAATTAAAAGAGAACATAATGAAGGTGAAGTGATTTGATGGTGGTTAACTTTGATGCAACAGTCAGTCCAAAATGCAGGTTTATTTTATGTAATGTTCCAAATGTTTCATAGGCGTGGCTGCCAACTAGTGGGTCATTAGTGGAGGTGCTCATCTTCACGTTAATGTCTGCTAATAAGCTAAGCTAGCAGCTGTGGGAGAAACATGATGCCCACTATGAAGGCAAATATGGTACAAAATGTACATCAGAATTGTAAAATAAACCTGGAATTAAATAACTGATAGAACTGCAAATTAGTGATGTCTAACTCAAAGCACTGCTTCACAACTTTTCAAAACCTTTGCAACACACGTTTCAGTGCATTGATTTAAGCTAACAACTCCAGGGAGAAATGTGATGCAACTATGTGGTGATATACTGGAAGAAATATACAACAAAATGGGAAAATAAAAACACAAAGAATGGATTGAATGTGTGGCTGGGGATGTTCCAAAATTTCCTGGTAGCACGGCAGTGTGATGGCTAACTCGAAACACAGTTTTACAACATTTGAAAGTCTTTGCAACACCCGTGTTTCAGAACATTATTCTTGAGTACGTATCAAACAGCCAGCATAGGATGTGTACGTGCACTAGCACATACATTATTTGTAGAGTAAAAATTGCATACTTTGTTCTAGAATGGACAAAGTGGGTTTCATTTCTGAATGTCTTGTTTCTTTTCAGGAATCGGTGAGGAAGGCTGCAGATCTGGCACTGAAAACACTCAGTAAGGTAAAAACTGCCAGAATACTGGCCTCATTGTGTAGTTGGCATCTACGTTTATACATGCGCCTGTCCAGAAACTCATAGCGCAACGCTGTTTGTGTGTCCAGGTGTGTACTCGGATGTGTGAGTCTTCAGGTGTTGCTGCTCAGAGAACTGTAGCAGTACTGTTGCCTACTCTGCTGGAAAAAGGCATCGTTAGCAACGTGGCAGAGGTCCGAGCTCTCAGGTAAAGTGTCTTTGTATCTGTGGTTTTGTTATGTGTCCCTCTTTCAGTAATACAGGACATCATGTATGACGGGCAACAGGGCAGAGATTCTCCCAAAACAAGATTGACTTTTATTGTTATTATTATGACTTGGAACCAGACATGAGTTCCATCTTGTGGGCCATGGTCTTCTTGTTTGGTCCACATCAGAGTTCAGATGAGTGTTCAAAACCTCGACCAAATGACTTGAATTATCTCAGTAAACAAACCATGGTCTGATTGAAACAGATGGAATGGAGAATGTGTGAAAAGCACCTTTAAAGACTTTTGTATATCGACATTGATACAGTTCGTTCTTTTCTCTCTATGGGTGTCTTTTTTCCAAAGCGCAAGTCCTATTTTGGAACAGGGTTGTGTTTAATGGTGTTTTTTATGTACTGATTCATATGAAGACCAGTGTGATGTTACACTTTTTAACACGGTCTCCTATGTTTGAGCCCAGAGTGCAGTCTTGCTGTGCAACGTTTGCTTGTTGTCCTCATGGTGTGCTTTTCTCAGGTTACTCTGCTTTGTCCTCACCAGTATCCAAACCCTGGTAAAAGTTAGTAAGACTGCTGGTGCCAGACTGAAGCCTCATGCTTCTCGGCTTATCCCGGCCCTGCTGGAGGCGCTCAGCACCCTGGAGCCTCAGGTCCTCAACTACCTCAGCCTCAGAGCCACAGAACAGGAAAAGGTAACTCCAACAATCTGCTTTACTCTCTCCTAAATCTGACAGATCAAGTGTGTAAAGTTATCACAGGTGTGACATCACTGTCACCATGTTATTTCAGAGCACCATGGATGCTGCCAGGCTTAGTGCTGCCAAGTCTTCCCCGATGATGGAGACCATCAACATGGTAAAAGGAACTGCCTCATGAGCTGTATTGAACCTCGGTGAGGTTTAGACACCATTTTCACACAGCTGGTTTGTGTTTGCGTTCAGTGTCTGCAGCACCTGGACGTTTCTGTGCTTGGAGAGCTGGTCCCCAGGCTTTGTGAACTGCTGAAGAGTGGAGTTGGCTTGGGCACCAAGGTACACGCACGTCTACATCTGCTCACTTCCTCTTTCTGTCAGTCTGCCTGTCATCCATTCATCCCTTCATGCCTTGACATTTTACATCATTTTGTGTGCCAAGCCAGTCTCTTGACGTTTGTCTCTTTTGTGTGCATAGGGTGGCTGTGCTAGTGTAATTGTTTCCCTCACTGTACAGTGTCCCCAGGATCTCACCCCATACTCAGGTAGAGTGCCCGTTTGTGTCTGTTCCCGAGATGTGGTCACCACGTCATCTCACTGAGCTGAAGACCACTCTGTGGTGTTTTGTGTGTCACCAGGTAAACTGATGAGTGCCCTGCTGAATGGTGTCCATGACAGAAGTGCTATAGTTCAGAAATCATTTGCCTTCGCTCTGGGGCACGTGGTCAGGGTAAGCATAGATTTTTGATAGGCCATCTTAGGGATGGGGCGATATGGCCTAAAATTGATAGCACAGTATTTCTTACTTTGGATGGTGACTGTGTAATGCCCATGTTTCCCAGGTTTTGGGTATAACAGCATGTCCTGTGTGTGTCAGTGGGGGGGGGGGGGGGTCTTTTAATAACCTGCTGTACAGTTAGAGCATTTAGTGTGTATTTTACCTTAAACCCATGAAAATGTAACAAGTAGATCAAAAACTTCTAACATTTTTGTATTCAAATGTGCTATTTTTATTATTTGACTTTAAATCTGCTGTTTTCATTTTTAAATCTTCTCGTTCAGAAATCTTGATGAAAATCTTGATGAAAAACTTGTGAATCATGATTTTCAGTTTTACATTTAACATCCACGCCTGTGTTTAATTAACAAATGTTGACACTTAAACTGGCCCACAGTACAACGGTCTGACAGTTCACACAATAGAATCACAGTTTAAGTATACGAGGTCTGTTAGAAAACTATCCGACCTTTTTATTTTTTGCAAAAACCATATGGATTTGAATCACGTGTGATTGCATCAGCCAAGCTTGAACCTTTGTGCGCATGCTTGAGTTTTTTCACGCCTGTCGGTTGCGTCATTTCCCTGTGAGCAGGCTTTGTGTGAGCAGTGGTCCACCCCTCTCGTTGGATTTTTATTGCGAATAAAATGTATGAACGATTTGGAGCTTTGCTGCAACAAATGTTTCCAGAAACTGTGAGAGACCTCCAGGTGGACACCATTCGGAAAATTCAGATGGCTTTCAGGGACGATTTTATGGGGATTACACAGATTAAGGAGTGCTCCAGCCGGTTTAAAGACCGCCCACAGCGGCTGAGAGCGCGGCGCACTCCGAGCGCCGATCGACAGGCTGAAACCCCGCTGAAACAACCAGAACATTTCCAAAGTGAAGGCTTTGTTGATCCGGGATGTCGTCTGACTTCCACAGAAATGGCAGAAGACGTGGACATCAGCACTTATTCGGCACATTCCACTGTTACAGGAGTTTTTGTCATGGAAAGAGAAGCGGAGGGATGCGCCACGGAGCCGCTCATGGCACGGGACAAAACCACCTCTGTGTTGGTCTCACAGGACGGCTTTCAGATGGCTTTCGGTGGCTTTTCAGTCGTCTGACTATCTGTCTTTAAACCGGCCGGAGCACTCCTTAATCTGTGTAATCCCAATAAAATCGTCCCTGAAAGCCATCTGAATTTTCCAAATGGTGTCCACCTGGAGGTCTCTCACAGTTTCTGGAAAAATTTGATGCAGCAAAGCTCCAAATCGTTCAGACACTTTATTTGCAATAAAAATCCGATGAGAGGGGTGGACCACTGCTCACACAAAGCCTGCTCACAGGCGAATGATGCAACCGACAGGTGTGAAAAAACTCAAGCATGCGCACGAAGGTTCAAGCTTGGCTGATGCAATCACACGTGATTCAAATCCATATGGTTTTTGCAAAAAATAAAAAGGTCGGATAGTTTTCTAACAGACCTCGTATTTTTCCATGACCATTATCTTGTGCGTTCATGTGAAAATGACTTTATAGCCAGAAAAGTATTTAACAGGCAGTTTAACTTGCATGTAAAGAGAATGGAGATTTGATCATCACAGCCTCAATGCTGCAGTGCTAATCTAAACCTCAGATACAGCTGAATGATTATTGATTTCCACATTGTTAGATAATTGGCATTATTATTCATGAATTCATCTGTTACTTTACATTGTTATCATTTAAGAAACAAAAAATAAATAAATTGTTATTGCGCAGGTCATGTTGTGGTGCACTGTCATACTGGTGCTGACTATGACACCAGTGCACTGCTTGCCCCTAGAACAGCTAATTAGTTTTGTTATGCTCAAACAGAATATTGACTTTTGTTTCCTCTATCAGACAGCAAAAGACAGCAGTGTGGAAAAACTACTACTGAAGCTTAATACTTGGTACTTGGAGAAAGAGGGTGAGTTTGTGGAAAACATATAGTTTGAAATGTTGATTTACTCATCTTCAACTGTGGAAAACATATAGTTTGAAATGTTGATTTACTCATCTTCAAATGCTTATCCAAGATTGGGTCACGGGGGCTGGAGCCTATCCCAGCAGTCATACGGCATGAGGTGGGGTACACCCTGCACGGGATGCCAGTCTGTCACAGGCCCACATATAGACAAACAAACATACACATCCGCACGGACACCTATAGACAATTTAAAATTTCCAATTCACCTAATCTGCATGTTTTTTGGATATGAGAGGAAGTCGAAGCAAACACTGGGAGAACATGCAGACTCCACAGGTGGGATTCGATCCCATGACCTTCTTGCTGTGAGGCAACAGTGCTAACCACAAAGCCACTGTGCTGCCCTGATTTTTAAACATGGGTTATAAAATCATTCTCACTTTATCTCTCACTGCCAGAACCAGTGTTTAAGTCATCGTGTGCGTTGACCGTGCACGCCGTCAGCCACTACAGTCCTGATGTGTTGAAGAGCCACGCAGTTGTGGCCCTGCCGCTGGCTTTCCTGGGCATGCACCAGGCCCCAGGTCCTGATGAGGAGAAAGGAGAGAGCCATGATGCCTCACTGTGGTCTGAGGTGTGGCAGGAGAATGTTCCAGGTAAATAACACTGTAAAAAGGAAAGGCATACCTACCGTGGGCACGCACATAATACTGTGCTTAGAAATATTTTGGGATACATTATCATAACATCAGTAAATATCATTTGATGACAGATAATTTACTGGTTCCTATAAAGTTTCACATCATCTCTGTAGTGCTCGTTTAAAAGTAATATTCCTTAGACAAGTCAGGGGATGGATACATGAACTTTTCCAAGTCACTGACTATCTCTTTGCGTATAAAAATTATCTTTTATATGAATCAGACAGTGGAATAGTTTTGACTGTGTTAAATGTTTGGTCTGCAAAGTAAAAGTCAAACATTGTCGATGTCCATTGGATTCTATGACATGTGACGTTACCCATAACATAACTAAGCACGACACACGGTGCTATCTATTCCTTTTTAAAACCCTTTTAACTCAACCAATAATTTGCATCACGTTTTACCAAAATTGGAGCAACTTTAATTTTTGACCTCTGTACAAACTGAAATTGACCTTTGTCACCAGTCTTGCAGTTTTCACCCCATAGATAGTCCAAACTATACCTTTTTGGAATCTTTATGATCAGACAAATAATGTGGTATAGTTTTCAATACGATTGGAGCTTTTTAAAATTTTGAACTCTGTGTAATTGTTGAGTTGACCCCTACCTGGCCACCTATTGAAAATTCAAGTCGGCAGTCATTTTTTGTTTTCAAAAGAGTAATATCTAAAGTATTGTACTGAATTGGTGCTTGTTTCACCATTTGAAAGATTCCTCTGTAAATATTCTGTTATCTGTTGCACTATAATCATATGTCATTATAATCTGTGTGCACCATTTTTGACATTTATTCTTTGAATTTTACTTGGACACCAGGAAGTTTTGGAGGCATCAGACTCTACATGACAGAGCTAATCGCTATTACACAGAAAGCACTGCAGTCCCAGTCCTGGAAGATGAAGGCTCAGGGTGCAGCTGCCATGGCAACTGTTGCCAAGGAACAGATGGGTTCATTGGTGGCACCACACCTTGGTTTGGTGCTGACTGCTTTAATGCAGGGACTGTTGGGACGCACATGGGCTGGAAAGGTAATGTCAGAAGAACACGCATTCAAAAACAAAACATTGTCTTGATTGGTAACAGAATGGGAGTTAAATTCCTCATTGTGTTGACTTTACTTTCCCTTTGGCTCAGGAGGAGCTGTTGAAAGCCATCGGATCAGTGGTGTCAAAATGCAGGTGCAAGTTGTCACCATGAATAGAATTTTAGTTTGAGTAACAGCATTCAGGTTCTTCTGACGCTGTTCTTCTCATTCTATGTCCGGGTTTAGCGCTGAGCTGCAGAAACCGTGCACGGGTCAGCCAACGATCTCACAGGTGCTTGAGGTCGTGTTGAAGGAATGCCGCAAGGAGAGCCCTGTGTACAAGCTGGCTGCTCTGCGCTGTGCTGGGGATGTGCTTGACAGCACTCAGGAGGACCGTTTCAGGGACATGGCTGAAATCCTCTTCCCCCTAATCAAAAAGGTAAGAGAATGACTGTCACACGCTACTGCTGTGTTTAAAAACAACACCATACAAATCTGCAGACCATGATCATCTTTAATGAAGCTCTAATAAACTTTTTTCATTCCATTTTTACCAACAGAATTGCCCAAAGAGTGGTGGTGTGTCGCCGAGGTCAGTGGACAGTGATGATGATGATGGTGGGGATATGAAGGAGAAGGAACTGCAGACTGAATCGCTTGTCTGTGCTTTTGACACTCTGGGGAAGACTTGGCCCAGAAACCCTGAGACCCAGAGTAAGTTTCTACCTGACATCAGAAGATTTAAAGAAATCTGCTCTTAGGCAGGTTTTGTTTGTTTGTTTCTCCCCTGGTGGAAATGCGCTGAGCTGAGCCAGTAAACTCTTCATCCCAGTGGATTCAGTGTTTTCAGTGGGAAAAGAAATGTGACATGTTGGATTTGTTTTTGTAACATCAATAAACAGCTAACTACTATCTTACAGAGTTGGGAGTAAGTCACCATCAAGTCACTCTCAAGTTGTGAATCAGCAAGTCCCAAGTCATAATGACCACCAAGTGTTTGACAGCTGACTTGGGAGTTGCAGGTTGATGACTTGACAGTGACTTACTCCCACCTCTGCTATCTTATAATGTAGGGTGATTTAAAAAGTACTCACCCTCAGCAAGAACCAAGTGTCTGTCCAGTGTGCTGTCAAAGCCTCTTCTCCCAGTTGCCTGTAAGGTGCTGTAGTGACATCACAGCATCTTTCTGAAAAATTCAGGTAATTTCAACTTAAAAGCACTCTGAGTGGTCATTCTATGAAAAATAGGTGCTGTGTGCTGTGGATTTTTTTGTTTAGGTTTTTCTCAAGGTGGCTGCATTCGGCCACATACACTCTGTTCTTTTCATTTGAGCGACTGAGGGGAAAAAAGGGCCTCATGAAAACTGGTTCATTCCAATAAATCTCCAAAAAAAACAGATTTGACAGCCTGTACATTGAGACCATTCTGTCCCATGTTACACCTGGGTCTTGTGCCACACATGTTGAAAATTCTCGTGTGTGTGTGTGTATTTCCTGTTTGTCTGCAGCTTGTTTCCAGGTGGACGTGTGCTGTCTAATGTGTGACAAGCTCAAGCTGAGCACCTGGAAAGTCCAGCTGGCTGTTCTACAGTCCATGAAGCCTTATTTCCAGCGGTAATAATTAAATAGAGCATGGACTTGGTTGTTTTTTTTTTTGTGTTTTTTTTTAAAGTCACACTAGGAGCCTTGAATTAGTTTGCTTTGAGAATGTGATTGAAATATATAAATGAGCATGTGCGTGAGCTGGTATTGTTTTTGTTTGTAGGTTAATTCTGCTGGACAAAGGTAGTGAAGATGTCAGTGCTCTGTCCCAAATTCTGTTAGAAACCTGCGCTGCTCTTACATATCCTCTAGGTAAAATACTCACATTCCAGACGCACTCTGCAACATTCATGTGTGTGTGTCAGTCCCTCAAATTGTTTCTATTGTTTGTATCCAGAAAACAAAAGTTACTCTTCCGTGAGGACGGAGGCCTTGTCAGTTGTGGAATTGATTGTGAAGAGAATTGCAGGTGAGTATTTCTTTTTTTTCTGCCTGTGTTAAGAATCTGTGAAAAATGCAAAGATAATTTAATGTGCGCAAATTTGGTAACCAAAAGTAAGTCATCCTAGAATTGTGGATGAAAAGGCTGTCATGAGCAGCGGTGGCAAATTCTGCAGATGTGATGCTTTGCTTTCATTGCAGACAGACATGTTTAACTTTACATCCTGTCCAATTTTGGATTTTAATCATGCCTGAAGTTTGAAATTTTGTTTACCACACTTAACAACAAAAATATACATACAGCACACAAAGTAGTTGCTTGAATGTTCGTTATTGAAAATAGAAGCTTGTGGAAGCCATCAACAAACTACTGGCAGAATTCTGGTTGGACAGTTGACCACTCTTCTTGGCAACATCGGTTGAGTTCAGTTAAATTTGTTGGTTTTCTGCCAGTGGCCACACTTTTTTAGTAAATATTAAATTTAATCAGGTTAGTCCCATTGAGATCGAGATCTCTTTTACAAGGAAAACATGGGCAATATTTAAATTTTCCAGTTCACCTCACCAGCTTTTAAAATTCTAAACTTTTCAAAATGTTTACGCTTAGGTCATGATGAAAGTTTAGGTCACGCTTAATGTTGGACTGTTTTATCCATTCTACAATCAGCTTTGATGTGAGTTTGGAGTAGTTGTCCTCTTGGAAGACTCAATGGTGTCCAAGCTTCAGCTATCAAGCTGATGATTTGAGGTTTCCAGAATTCTGAGGTAGTCCTCCTTTATTTAATCTACTTTGTGCAATGCACCACTTTTTCTTGCAGCCAACCAGCCCCAGAGCATGATGGTAGCATCATATCATGCTTTATGTTTGGTACAATGCTCTTTTGATTGAATGCTTCAACTGTACTCTTCCAAACTCTGTGTCTCATCTACCCATAAAATCTTCTTCCACAGTCATGCTGGAAACTTTAGTTGAGCTTGAAGATGTTTGTTTTCGAAGAGCTTCTTTCTTGGACAGCAGCCTCTCAATCTGTAGTGATAGAACATCTGCTTGACTGCTGGTGTTCCAGCAGCTTCTAATTCATGGCAAGGGATTCCTGACCATCCAAACTGGTTTCCTCTCAGTTGAGAGTGACAATTTGGATCTTCTTCCAGACCACCTCACAATAACTTGTACTTGCATATAATTGCTTGAGCTACTGTTCTTTCAGTCTGCATGTCTTTAAAAATGGATCCAAAACACATTACAGACTTGTGATCTGCTTTTAAGGATCAGACTGTGTTGGTCAATACAATACCCTTATGTTGGTGCAGAGAAGATAATCAGCTTTAGTCCATCGTTGTTGTTGAGAGGCTTTGGACATTTTGGAACTTTCAACACAGGTCTCATCCACCACAGAACCAGGTTGGGTCCTGGATGGTAACATTTGTGCACCATTTTTTTTATACATGTAGGTTTGTGGTGCACCACAAAAATAACAGTTGAAAGTAATAAGTCAAAGCACAATGTAGTCATAATATTCATGTCTGAGTGTATGTAAACATCTGACCACAAGTGTGCTATTGATTGATTGATTTTAGAAATTCCACATAAGATGTACAATAAAATACAGTGTGTTAAAACATATGCATATTTTCAATACATTTACTATGGAATTTCAAGGATAACACAAAAAGTCAAGACTTATTTCCCTTGTGGTCCTTTACATAAAACAAATACAAAATAGGCGGCAAAGATTGGTCAAATCTAGATCAATTGGAAATAAACAAAAGAATAAAATAAATTAAGAAAAGACAAACCAAAAAACACTGACCAGAACAGAGAAAGCAGTTAAAATAAGACAAATTTACACAAAATGAGTAGACTGGCTTTCTAAAACACTATTGAGCAGAAATGACTTCACCATTCTCTTAAAACAATTAAGATTATCACAATTTGAACACCAAACAATTGATTCCAGCTAAAAGCACCAATATATTTAAAATAATTTTACCAACATTAGTGATGTATCTTCAAATGAATAAAGATGACTGACTAGCTCGAGTTCTATTGCTTTGTACATCAGAGACATAACAAAAATAGTTGTGGAAATGTTTGGGATAGTTACCAAGAACAATTTGATAACATAGATTAAACTGAGTTGCACGTTTCTCTACAGGTAACCAATTAAGTTGAGCAGAGTGCGAGTCATCTAGATGAGTTCTGGCTGGAAGCTGGAGTACAGTTCTGATACATTTGTTTTGACAAACCTGTAGTTTGTTCTTGATAGCCTGTGACAAGTCATAATCTACATGACTCTGGACCAGTGCTGCTGCAAGCAGTTTTATTGTATTCATACCCAAGCATTTGGATTTCCTAGAAATTTAATTCTTGAACATACGAGGTCTATTAGAAAAGTATCCGACCTTATTATTTTTTTCAAAAACCATATGGATTTGATTCATATGTTTTTACGTCAGCCAAGCTTGAACCTTCATGCGCATGCGTGAGTTTTTCCACGCCTGTCGGTTGCGTCATTCGTCTGTGAGCACGCCTTGTGAGAGGAGTGGTCCAGCCCCCTCGTCAGATTTTCATTGTCAGGAAATGGCGGAATGATTTGGGCTTTTTTTCCATCAGAATTTTTTTAGAAACTGTTAGAGACAAGCAGCTGGAAACCATTCGAAAAATTTATCTGGCTTTCGGTAAAAATTTTACGGGCTTCACAGAGAGTAAGGACTGTTACTACAGCTTTAAGGATGCCCCACAATGGCGCACGGTGCGCCGCGCTCTGAGCCGCCATCGAGAGGCAGAAAACACCACATCATTTCTAAACGGATGGCTGTGTGGAGCCAGGACCGTCGTGTGCAGTTTCTCTGGTTATCACAAGAGCTGGACATCAGCCATTTTCCGGCAGATTTCACTTTTAACAAGAGATTTTGTCATGGAAAGCTGCGCGGAGGCTTTGGCGTCACGACCAATTCGCTGATCGAGCGAGACAAAGGAACACCTCTGTTTTAGAGTGCCAGGGGACAAGTTGGGACATGCCCAGCTCTCCACAATTTCTCTTATACTCACTGGGCTGGTAAGCATTGATAGCCGAGATAGGCCATCCGTTTAGAAATGATGTGGTGTTTTCTGCCTTTTGATGGCGACTTGGAGTGTGGCGCGTCCTTAAAACTGTAGTAACAGTCCTTACTCTCTGTGAAGCCCGTAAAATTTTTACCGAAAGCCAGATAAATTTTTCGAATGGTTTCCAGCTGCTTGTCTCTAACAGTTTCTGAAAAAATTCTGATGGAAAAAAAGCCCAAATCATTCCGCCATTTCCTGACAATGAAAATCTGACGAGGGGGCTGGACCACTCCTCTCACAAGGCGTGCTCACAGGCGAATGACGCAACCGACAGGCGTGGAAAAAACTCACGCATGTGCACGAAGGTTCAAGCATGTCTGACGTAAAAACATATGAATCAAATCCATATGGTTTTTGAAAAAAATAATAAAGTCGGATACTTTTCTAATAGACCTCGTATTGCATGTTTAAGAATGGCCTTGTATGACTGAGACATAATAAACTTCATCTTGCTTCTTTGACAGACAGCATCAGTGTTTGGTTTTGTTGCCTTTCCCACTTTCTTACATGCTAATGATGTTGTGTTTGTGTGGCACCGCAGAGAGCGACCAGTGGGACTCTATGTCTGCCAAGAGCCGTGAGCAGCTGCAGCGCTCCCTGTCTACGCTCCAGACAGACAGCAGGCCCGACCTGAGGGACAAAGCCCAGGAGCTGCGCCGCCGCATCCAGAGTCAGCCCTGAACGCGTCACCCTCACCGCTGAATCCAAACGTACAGTTCAGAGCACAACGTAAACGGAACCTGAACTCCCTTAGAGGACAAATGCTGCAGTTTCCTCAATGTTAAAGCTTCTCCTCTGACAGATCATGTTTCCGTCAGTGCATTACTTATATTACCTTTGGTCTTCATATGCAGCTTGTGCAAGAGACTGCAACACTTGATTCACACCGAGGCCTGACATTAGCTTGGAGAGATGAAACGATTTGCTCTGTGAGAGAGAGAGACCTGACAGCAAATGAGGGCAAAGTTAGTCAAATGTGTCAGTCTTTATTTGATTAATTTTAAAAACTATGCTTGGATTGTGGATGCTGTACCTGCAGCCCTGAAGGGGGAGTTTTACTACTGTTGTGGGTTTGCCTGCTCAGTAAGAAACAGAATAGTAGCAGGTTTGATGAAACCTGAAAGTTCTGGCTCAGTTTGCACTTTTCTAAAGTGTGGATCCTTCTGCACCGTTGATCACTGCTGCTCCTCAGAGGACATCTGTGTCCTCTGTGCTTGAGTGATTTTGTTTTCCTCCTTTGAATGCACTATAGAATGGCCTGTTTTGCTTTTTGAAGTCTTTGAAAATATTTGGCCCATCTGTAGAGCAGAAAGTGATGTTATGGTTGTCTGAATTTGTCCCCTGATGAAATAAAACTATGGAGACACTTTGGCCCGGCTCTTGGTCTTCACACAGTGAATGATACAAGCTGTGATGCCCTGAAATCTGAAAATCCTGCTGCTGCACACGTTTTTTCATGTACAAGTGGATTTGCATTAGGAAAGCCATCTTGTGTAAAACTCCAAAATCCCACTGTGGATCTTTCCTTGATCCACTGTGGTGACCCCAATCACCGGGGGGCAGAGGAAAGCCATAAATAAATAAATTTTATTATAGAGCTGAGAAGATTCCATTGGCGTCAGGGAAATGACTTTCAAGGCTGTGGTAGTATTTTATGCTGAATTAATACAATAAATTTGATGTACATGTTCTTAAATTTCCTTTGGTGTTCCATCATCTCCTTGGTAGTGTCTCATCCATTGTATTATGCTTAGGGTTCTCGCCAGTGCAGCTGAGCAAATAAGTATTTGATACAATAGAAAAATAGACCTTAATATTTGGTACAAAAACCTTTGTTTGGAATTACAGAAGTCAGACGTTTCATGTAGTTCTTGACCAAGTTTGCACACTGCAGCAGGGATTTTGCTCCACTCCTCCATACAGATTTCCTCCAGATCTTTCAGGTTTCGAGTTTCAGCTCCCTCCAGAGATTTTCTATTGAGTTCACTTCTGGAGACTGGCTTGGCCTCTCCAGGACCTTGAAATGCTTCTTACGGAGCCCCTCCTTAGTTGTCCTGGCTGTGTGTTTTGGGTCATTGTCATGCTGGAAGACCCAGCCACAACCCATTTTCAGTGATCTTACTGAGGGAAGGAGGTTGTTTGCCAAAATCTTGTGATGCGTGACCCCATCCGTCCTTCCTTCAAGACGCTACAATCGTCCTGTCCCCTTTGCAGAAAAGCACCCCAAAAACTATGTTTCCACCCCCATGCTTTATGGTTGGGACAGTGTTCTTGGGGTTCTCCAAACACAGTGAGTGTAGTTGACACCAAAATCTGACCACATGACCTTCTCCCATGCCTCCTTTAGATAATACAGATGGTCACTGGTGAACTTCAAATCAGCCTGGACATGTGCTGGCTTGAGCAGGGGGACCTTGCTGCCCTGCAGGATTTTAAACCATGACGCTGTAGTGTGTTACTAATGTAATCTTTGTGACTCCCAGCTCTCTTCAGGTCATTGACCAGGTCCTCCCATGTAGTTCTGGACTTTCTCAGAATCATCCTTACCCCATGAGGTGAGATCTTGCATGTAATCCCAGACTGAGGGAGATTTACAGTCATCTTGTGTTTCTTCCACTTTCTAATAAATAGTTGTAACAGTTGTTGCTTTCTAACCAAGCTGCTTGTCTATTGTCCTGTAGCCCATTCCAGCCTTGTGCAGGTCTACAATTTTGTCTCTGGTGTCCTTAGACAGCTCTTTGGACTTGGCCATGGTGGATAGGTTGGAGTGCGATTGATTGTGTGAACAGGTGCAATTAATGCAGGTAAAGAGTACAGAATAGGAGGGCTTCTTAAAGAAAAGCTTACAGGTCTGAGAGCCAGAATTTTTGCTGGTTGGTAGATGATCAAATACTTCATGCAATAAAATACAAATAAATTATTTAAAAATGATACAATGTGATTTTCTGAATTTTATTTTTAGATTCTGTCTCACAGTTGAAGTGTACCTACGATAAAAATTACAGACCTCTCCATTCTTTGTAGGTGGCAAAACCTGCAAAATTGAAAGTGGATCAAATACTTATTTGCCTCACTGTATATCCCTGTTTCCAGGCAACAGTCCCTGTTTTTGTTGATGGTTGAAAGGGTGTATCCCCAATTACAAAAAAAACTGCTGATGACATCACAAAGCACAAAGGGATTTTAAGTCTTTACCTTAGTGATGCTGTCTGAGCTTTTTATTCGTCCAGTCTGACTTTGAGAGTGCTGCAGCTTTTGCAAA
Source organism: Thalassophryne amazonica (assembly GCF_902500255.1). NCBI lineage: Eukaryota > Metazoa > Chordata > Actinopteri > Batrachoidiformes > Batrachoididae > Thalassophryne > Thalassophryne amazonica. The sequence goes on along the minus strand of NC_047117.1, from coordinate 68,321,436 downwards.
AGCTCTTGAAAATAAGACAATTTCCACTTCTGAACTGAATTTTAGTGAATCAACTCCACATTGAACCATTTCAAAGTAGATGGCCACATTTTAAATATTTTCTTTGACAGGCTTAAAAAAGCTGAAAGTTTAAATGATTTGTGTTGTGTGACTCCAACCAGGTTTTTTTTTATTCACTCTTTAGTGAACATTGTACTAGTTACTGCAAGCATAGATCCCCGTTTCCAGGCAACTGTACCTGTTGATGGTTGAATGGTGTATCACCAGTTTAAAAAAAAAAAACTGTGCTGATGACATCACAAAGCACAAATGGAATTTAAGTCTTTGCTGATGACATCACAAAGCACAAAGGGATTTAAATCTTTACCTTAGTGATGCTGTCTGAGCTTTTTATTCCTCCAGTCTGACTTTGAGAGTGCTCCAGCTTTTTGCAAAAGTTCTTGAAAATAAGACATTTTCCACTTCTGAACTGAATTTTAGTGAATCAACTCCATATTGAACCATTTGAAAGTAAGTAGATGGCCACATTTTAAATATTTTCTTTGACAGGTTTAAAAAAGCTGAAAGTTTAAATGATTTGGTTGTGTGACTCCAACCAGGTTCTTTTTAATTCACTCTCTAGTAAACAATGTACTAGTTACTGCAAGCATACAGTAGTGTTCAGAATAATAGTAGTGCTATGTGACTAAAAAGATTAATCCAGGTTTTGAGTATATTTCTTATTGTTACATGGGAAACAAGATACGAGTAGTTTCAGTAGATTCTCACAAATCCAACAAGACCAAGCATTCATGATATGCACACTCTTAAGGCTATGAAATTGGGCTATTAGTAAAAAAAAAAAGAGAAGGGGGTGTTCACAATAATAGTAGTGTGGCATTCAGTCAGTGAGTTCGTCAGTTTTGTGGAACAAACAGGTGTGAATCAGGTGTCCCCTATTTAAGGATGAAGCCAGCACCTGTTGAACATGCTTTTCTCTTTGAAAGCCTGAGGAAAATGGGACGTTCAAGACGTTCAGAAGAACAGCGTAGTTTGATTAAAAAGTTGATTGGAGAGGGGAAAACGTATACGCAGGTGCAAAACGTTATAGGCTGTTCATCTACAATGATCTCCAATGCTTTAAAATGGACCAAAAAAAACAACAAAAAAAAAACAGACACGTGGAAGAAAATGGAAAACAACCATCAAAATGGATAGAAGAATAACCAGAATGGCAAAGGCTCACCCATTGATCAGCTCCAGGATGATCAAAGACAGTCTGGAGTTACCTGTAAGTGCTGTGACAGTTAGAAGACGCCTGTGTGAAGCTAATTTATTTGCAAGAATCCCCCACAAAGTCCCTCTGTTAAATAAAAGACGTGCAGAAGAGGTTACAATTTGCCAAAGAACACATCAACTGACCTAAAGAGAAATGTAGGAATATTTTGTGGACAAATGAGAGTAAAATTGTTCTTTTTGGGTCCAAGGGCCGCAGACAGTTTGTGAGACGACCCCCAAACTCTGAATTCAAGCCACAGTTCACAGTGAAGCATGGTGGTGCAAGCATCATGATATGGGCATGTTTCTCCTACTATGATGTTGGGCCTATATATCACATACCAGGTATCATGGATCAGTTTGGATATGTCAAAATACTTGAAGAGGTCATGTTGCCTTATGCTGAAGAGGACATGCCCTTGAAATGGGTGTTTCAACAAGACAGTGACCCCAAGCACACTAGTAAACGAGCAAAATCTTGCTTCCAAACCAACAAAATTAATGCCTCACAGATGTGAAGAAATCATGAAAAACTGTGGTTATACAACTAAATACTAGTTTAGTGATTCACAGGATTGCTAAAAAAGCAGTTTGAACATAATAGTTTTGAGTTTGTAGCGTCAACAGCAGATGCTATTATTATTGTGAACAGGGCTGGACTGGCATCTGAAAAGGGCCAGGGCACTTTTTGATCATTTTTGACCATTCAGGTGGAGGTCAGCAAGGTAACATAACACTATACAGTGTAGTTAACTTGTGTAATGTACCTCTGTTCTGTCATTATTTTTGGCCCTTCATTTCCAGTTTCTATGTTGCCCATTCATGAGTGTGTGTTCTTTGATTTGTGACATTGACTTGCTGGTGCATTTTCTGACCAGCAGATGGCAGTATAACCCCATACAGTGTATACAGTTATTGACAAAAACAATAGTGATCACAACATTTATGTATGTTGGAGTTGTGGCTGTGAATAAACATGATTTTATTTAGCACACTGTCGAGTAGGGCTGTCACGATTAGGAATTTCTGGAGACGATTAATTGTCAGGCAAATAATTGTGATTGACGATTATATTGTCTATTTTTTCCTTTCCCCCCTTCTTTATATTCTACTATCATAGTATGATTACACAACTCTGGAAGAATGTTTGGCTTTTGTGAGTGGAGAAACTGGGAATAGTGCAACATTTTTATTTTTATCTTCATTTTACATATAGTCCCAACTTTTTATGATTTGTGGTTGTTTCTGTTGAATTTCTGAAATTACAGAACTGCTATAAAGAACAGTGTGAACATTTTATTGTTTTTTAAAACTGTGGAGCAAACACCAAACTCTTATAAAGAAGGAAAAACACCTGGACATGTTCAGGAAAACTGATATAAACTTAACAGAACAATGCAGGCTGATTACACTACCCATGTTTTTTATTATTATTATTTTTGTATAAATAAATCAGAATACATTAAGAGGCAACTCACTTTGAAATAATTAAAACATATAGCTGCAGCTTAATAACTGAAAAACAAAAGAAATCAGCAGCTTGTATTTTTATTCTGACTCCAGTTTATTTTAGCGTGATGAAGTCATCCTTTTTTCCCTCATCAGTCACGTTTTGTGCTTGAACACAACATTAAGCTCAAGATTGAACAAATACATATCTTTGGAAAATCAACAGCTGTTAATGTTCAGCTTTTTGTGATCTGTGCCTCTGCACAGCTTCTCGACAGCAGGGTTTTTTTTTTAAACCCGTGTGTGTAATTTTTGCTCAGTTCATTTATATATTCTCATTTTTAAGGATGTTTTAAGGATATTTGACCATTTATTTCATCTTGTGATCTCATAAATTCAGTATACATGGTGTGAACAGGTCGGTGCCGCGTCAGAGAAAGTAGAGAGAGCAAAGGCAGCCCCAAGGTTTGTTTGTTTGTTTTTTGTTTTTTTTTAAACATGTTCACTCGGGTTAACATCCTCTCTCTGCTCCGCGCTCGCTCTCTTAAGTGCACTGATGGTTCACAGCAGAACGTAACGTCTCGTGCCTCCGTGCGCGTGCGCGCACACACACACACACTCACACACAGCTCCTTCGGTAAACGACCCATTTTAAACGGCTTTGAATAAGACGGCCACCGTTTTAATCGGCCGTCTTATACAAAATTTGAACGTCCAAATGACGGCAGGACGCTGCCTAAAACTATGAATTGAGGGGAAAAACAGACTTAAATAAAATAAATGACTCGTCAACTACTAAATTAGTTGTTAATGATTTCAATCGTCAACGTAGTCGTGACTAGTCGACTAGTCGTGGCAGCCCTACTTAAAACCGAAATGCATCCACAGCGGTGCCACGGTGCGTGGCTTTGGAACCAGAACCTCCTCACGCTCCGAGCCTCACTAACCATCTGACCAAAACGAGAGGAGACACAGGCAGACAGGCTGCGTGTGGCTGCTGCAGCACAATGACGTCAGATTGAGTCGTTTTATGCAACTTTGTGGATAAAATACGTAATTCACGGTAATCGCGAATATGAAAAATAATCTCGATTGGCGAATATTGTAATAATTGTGACTGCCCTACTGTCGAGGACTGTTTGTTATTGAAGTGTGATGCTTGTGAAATCCACACCTCCTCCTCTTCACTCTCCACCACCTGTGCTCTCGACGCCGGTCCCGGGCTAGTTTGAAATGATGGACCGGCGGCCCCACTACCCGAACCTGAGGTCGAGCTTGTGGTTTTAAACATATCTGTGATTTTGGCACATTTTGATGCGTCGTCTTTTAATTTCTGTTTTCTTTTTTTTCTTTCGCTTCTCAGCTCCACTCTTTTGCTTGTCCATTTTGCACACATCTCTCCGATCTCCACTCGAGCTCGGACCGAATAGCCAAAACTTTGAGTGATGACTTGGGTCAGGTGGGGGCCTGTAGGGAGGGGCGAGCCTTCGAGAACCAAGGAGTTTCATTGGACTAGCCCAATGTGCCTCAGGAGAAGCATCCAATGGGCCACTATGTGTCATTTTTTTTACCGTCGCAATCAATAAAAACTATAATTATATACATATATTTTTAATGACAGACCTGAGCGGGACCAAAATGCGCGAGGGCCCGGCGGAATTTGCCCGGTATGCCAGATAACCAGTCCAGCCCTGTGTATATCCCTGTTTCCAGGCAACAGTACCTGTTTTTGTTGATGGTTGAATGGTGTATCACCAATTAAAAAAAAAAAAAAACTGTGCTGATGACATCACAAAGCACAAATGGAATTTAAGTCTTTGCTGATGACATCACAAAGCACAAAGGGATTTTAAGTCTTTACCTTAGTGATGCTGTCTGAGCTTTTTATTCGTCCAGTCTGACTTTGAGAGTGCTGCAGCTTTTTGCAAATGTTCTTGAAAATAAGACACTTTCCACTTCTGAACTGAATTTTAGTGAATCAACTCCATATTGAACCATTTGAAAGTAAGTAGATGGCCACATTTGAAATATTTTTCTTTGACAGGCTTTAAAAATGTGAAAGTTTAAATGATTTGTGTTGTGTGACTCCAACCAGGTTTTTTTTTTTATTCATTCTTTAGTGAACATTGTATTAGTTACTGCAAGCATATATCCCTGTTTCCAGGCAACTGTACCTGTTTGACAGGCTTAAAAAAAAACTCCTTGGAGTCACACAACACGAATCCTTTAAACTTTCAGCTTTTCTTTAACTCTCCAGTAAACAATGTACTAGTTACTGTGAGCATATATCCGTTTCCAGGCAACAGTTCTTGTTTTAGTAGATGGTTGAATGGTGTATCACCAATAAAAAAAAAAAAAACTGTGCTGATGACATCACAAAGCACAAATGGAATTTAAGTCTTTGCTGATGACATCACAAAGCACAAAGGGATTTTAAGTCTTTACCTTAGTGATGCTGTCTGAGCTTTTTATTCATCCAGTCTGACTTTGAGAGTGCTGCAGCTTTTTGCAAAAGTTGTTGAAAATAAGACAATTTCCACTTCTGAACTGAATTTTAGTGAATCAACTCCATATTGAACCATTTGAAAGTAAGTAGATGGCCACATTTGAAATATTTTTCTTTGACAGGCTTTAAAAATGTGAAAGTTTAAATGATTTGTGTTGTGTGATTCCAACCAGGTTTTTTTTTAATTCACTCTTTAGTGAACATTGTACTAGTTACTGCAAGCATATATCCCTGTTTCTAGGCAACTGTACCTGTTTTTGTTGATGGTTGAATGGTGTATCACCAATTAAAAAAAAAAAAAAAACTGTGCTGATGACATCACAAAGCACAAATGGAATTTAAGTCTTTGCTGATGACATCACAAAGCACAAAGGGATTTTAAGTCTTTACCTTAGTGATGCTGTCTGAGCTTTGTATTCGTCCAGTCTGACTTTGAGAGTGCTGCAGCTTTTTGCAAAGGTTCTTGAAAATAAGACAATTTCCACTTCTGAACTGAATTTTAGTGAATCAACTCCATATTGAACCATTTGAAAGTAAGTAGATGGCCACATTTGAAATATTTTTCTTTGACAGGCTTTAAAAATGTGAAAGTTTAAATGATTTGTGTTGTGTGATTCCAACCAGGTTTTTTTTTAAATTCACTCTTTAGTGAACATTGTACTAGTTACTGCAAGCATATATCCCTGTTTCCAGGCAACTGTACCTGTTTGACAGGCTTTAAAAAAAACTCCTTGGAGTCACACAACACGAATCCTTTAAACTTTCAGCTTTTCTTTAACTCTCCAGTAAACAATGTACTAGTTACTGTGAGCATATATCCGTTTCCAGGCAACAGTTCTTATTTTAAAAAATCATGTTGGAAATCATGTATCCCGAAAAAAACAACAAAAAAAACAACCTCAACAACAACAAAGTCTTTGCTTTTACTGATGATGTTTGAAGCACATTTGATCGTCATTTGTTCATTCTGATCTTCACTGTGCTGCAGCTTTTTACAAAAGCTCCTAAAAAGAAAATTTTGAATTCTAAAGAGAGTCTTAGTTAATGAACTTCTCAATTTACAGTTTGAAGGTAAGCAGATGGACACATTTTTTTTTGACAAGCTTTAAAAAAATTGTGTGGAATTTGTTTTGTCTGCACTAATTACTTTTTGCTTCTTTTGGTATGCCAAGGGTGCCAGCTGCCCACTACAGCCAGTTTATATCACTCTTGCTCAACGATTAAACACTTACCTAGTTTTAGAGAAAACTGCTATGGAAAACTTTTCTTCTGCTTCTTCTGACAAGAGATTAAACACAAAAAGTGTTTGACTTCCTCCACTGTTCAACTAATCTGAATGGAAATGTCCTCAAATATACAAATATTTATGGATCTAACTTTGACTTTATCAAATAACTGAGTTAACATGTTTTTGTGTGTGTGCAGGTTGTCTAGTCTGCAGCTGGTCAGAGGCTAGAAGAGATGTTTTACGATTATCCCTTTGACTTGGATTTTGACACCATGGAGATGTACGTTCCAGTTCCCCAGGAAAAAACCACAGCCGTTGCCAGATCAATTGTTGCGGAGTGTACCATGATCACAGCCTGCGGGAGCAACATGGTGAGCTCTGAATATCTGTGGACCGAGCTGGTGAACACGAGCCTCTTCCTGCAGTACATATCCAGCCGCAAAGCTCCTCAGGAAGAATCGTGGGAGCCCGTGGCGCCTGAAGTTGAGGAGCATGTCAGGCTCACAAAGTTGGAGCAAAATGAAAAAGCTCAAGTGCTGTGGTCTGACATGTTGAAGAAGAAACAGCAGATGAAGACCCAATGTCTGGCTGCAAAGTTCCAGAAGGAGCTGAGCAGTATGAAGAAAAGCTTCCAGGAAGACATGAAGACCAGGGAGGACTTGATGAAAGACCTGCAGGAAGAAATGGATTCCTTCAGGAAGGAGCTGAACACTGCAAAGATCAACCTCAGGCAGCAGCTGGAGGATATGATGGTCCTCAAAGAAGAGACAGCAGCAGCTTTTCGTAGTTAGTGATTTATAAGTGAAAGCAGCTCGTGTTCAGACCTCATAAATAAACCATAAAATGAAATAAAGAAATGACAAGAAGGAGGCAACATGTGTGACACTGAGTCATGCAAATTATTTATGAATGTGAATGAAAGTTTCTTTTGAAATTAATGATTTTTTTTATATATATATATATATATATATATATATATATATATATATATATATATATTGCTGTATATAAAATACAGGAAGTGATGGTCTAGTGGTTAAGCGTTGGGCTACAGACCAGAGGATCCTCGGTTCAAATCCCAGCCTAACCGGAAAATCACTAAGGGCTCTTGGGCAAGGTACTTAATCCCCTAGTTGCTCGCGGTGTGCAGTGAGCACCTTGCATGGCAGCACCCTCACATCAGCGTGTGAGTGTGTCTCTGTGAATGTGAGGCATCATTGTAAAGCCCTTTCAGCATCTGATGCAGATGGAAAAGTGCTATATAACTGCAGTCCATTTACAACTGACACCTTAATTGGAATAAGTGAGTATAGAAAATGAATGAATGAAGGGCCTTTCACATTGCACATTTTAGACGCAACAGAGGCATCATGAATCCGTCTAAAAAGTATTATTCTCAATGAGATGCGTCACTTTTTAGATGCATCAGAAGCGTTGCATCAAAATCCGAGCTAAAGTGACGCTTCTGCCGGGAGTGCGCATTGCTGCTTGTCGACAGGCTGCCACGGTCAAAGTTCAACCCTGTCCAACTTTTGTCGCTCTGAACTGTTACATAACTTCGCTAATATAATGTGGCTTGGTATTTTTCAGCAGCTGAGACCATTAATTCTATTCCATTTATACTCAACAAAAATATAAACGCAACACTTTTGGTTTTGCTCCCATTTTGTATGAGATTAACTCAACGATCTAAAACTTTTTCCACATACACAATATCACCATTTCCCTCAAATACTGTGCACAAACCAGTCTAAATCTGTGATAGTGAGCACTTCTCCTTTGCTGAGATAATCCATCCCACCTCACAGGTGTGCCATACCAAGATGCTGATTAGACACCATGATTAGTGCACAGGTGTGCCTTAGACTGCCCACAATAAAAGGCCACTCTGAAAGGTGCAGTTTTGTTTTATTGGGGGGGGATACCAGTCAGTATCTGGTGTGACCACCATTTGCCTCATGCAGTGCAACACATCTCCTTCGCATCATCCGTGAAGAGAACACCTCTCCAACGTGCCAAACGGCAGCGAATGTGAGCATTTGCCCACTCAAATTGGTTACGACGACGAACTGGAGTCAGGTCGAGACCCCAATGAGGACGACGAGCATGCAGATGAGCTTCCCTGAGACAGTTTCTGACAGTTTGTGCAGAAATTCTTTGGTTATGCAAACCGATTGTTCCAGCAGCTGTCCGAGTGGCTGGTCTCAGACGATCTTGGAGGTGAACATGCTGGATGTGGAGGTCCTGGGCTGGTGTGGTTACACGTGGTCTGCGGTTGTGAGGCTGGTTGGATGTACTGCCAAATTCTCTGAAACGCCTTTGGAGACGGCTTATGGTAGAGAAATGAACATTCAATACACGAGCAACAGTTCTGGTTGACATTCCTGCTGTCAGCATGCCAATTGCACGCTCCCTCAAATCTTGCGACATCTGTGGCATTGTGCTGTGTGATAAAACTGCACCTTTCAGAGTGGCCTTTTATTGTGGGCAGTCTAAGGCACACCTTTGCACTAATCATGGTGTCTAATCAGCATCTTGATATGGCACACCTGTGAGGTGGGATGGATTATCTCAGCAAAGGAGAAGTGCTCACTATCACAGATTTAGACTGGTTTGTGAACAATATTTGAGAGAAATGGTGATATTGTGTATGTGGAAAAAGTTTTAGATCTTTGAGTTCATCTCATACAAAATGGGAGCAAAACCAAAAGTGTTGCGTTTATATTTTTGTTGAGTATATTTGTGGTTATAGAGCTCTTGGCAGAAATTGCATTAATGGTAAATGTCCACCAGGTGGATGTATTGCTCCATTTCAAAAACAGCCTATACTTTAGGCTGCTGTGGGACACCCCCACAATGACCAACCTGCTGCTTATATTACTACAACCCCTGGCAAAAATTATGGAATCACCGGCCTCGGAGGATGTTCATTCAGTTTAATTTTGTAGAAAAAAAGCAGATCACAGACATGACACAAAACTAAAGTCATTTCAAATGGCAACTTTCTGGCTTTAAGAAACACTATAACAAATCAGGAAAACAATTGTGGCAGTCAGTAACGGTTACTTTTTTAGAACAAGCAGAGGGAAAAAAATATGGAATCACTCAATTCTGAGGAAAAAAATTATTGAATCATGAAAAACAGAATGCTCCAACACATCACTAGTATTTTGTTGCACCACCTCTGGCTTTTATAACAGCTTGCAGTCTCTGAGGCATGAACTTAATGAGTGACAAACAGTACTCTTCATCAATCTGACTCCAGCTTTCTCTGATTGCTGTTGCCAGATCAGCTTTGCAGGTTGGAGCCTTGTCATGGACCATTTTCTTCAACTTCCACCAAAGATTTTCAATTGGATTAAGATCCGGACTATTTGCAGGCCATGACATTGACCCTATGTGTCTTTTTGCAAGGAATGTTTTCAGTTTTTGCTCTATGGCAAGATGCATTATCATCTTGAAAAATGATTTCATCATCCCCAAACATCCTTTCAATTGATGGGATAAGAAAAGTGTCCAAAATATCAACGTAAACTTGTGCATTTATTGATGATGTAATGACAGCCATCTCCCCAGTGCCTTTACCTGACATGCAGCCCCATATCATCAATGACTGTAGAAATTTACATGTTCTCTTCAGGCAGTCATCTTTATAAATCTCATTGGAACGGCACCAAACAAAAGTTCCAGCATCATCACCTTGCCTAATGCAGATTCGAGATTCATCACTGAATATGACTTTCATCCAGTCATCCACAGTCCACGATTGCTTTTCCTTAGCCCATTGTAACCTTGTTTTTTTCTGTTTAGGTGTTAATGATGGCTTTCGTTTAGCTTTTCTGTATGAAAATCCCATTTCCTTTAGGCGGTTTCTTACAGTTCGGTCACAGACGTTGACTCCAGTTTCCTCCCATTCGTTTTGTTGTGCATTTTCGATTTTTGAGACATATTGCTTTAAGTTTTCTGTCTTCCTTGGTCTACCAGTATGTTTGCCTTTAACAACCTTCCCATGTTGTTTGTATTTGGTCCAGAGTTTAGACACAGCTGACTGTGAACAACCAACATCTTTTGCAACATTGGGTGATGATTTACCCTCGTTTAAGAGTTTGATAATCCTCTCCTTTGTTTCAATTGACATCTCTCATGTTGGAGCCATGATTCATGTCAGTCCACTTGGTGCAACAGCTCTCCAAGGTGTGATCACTCCTTTTTAGATGCAGACTAACGAGCAGATCTGATTTGATGCAGGTGTTAGTTTTGGGGATGAAAATTTACAGGGTGATTCCATAATTTATTCCTCAGAATTGAGTGAGTCCATATTTTTTTCCCCTCTGCTTGGTCTAAAAACTAATCATTACTGACTGCCACAATCTTTTTCCTGATTTCTTATAGTGTTTCTTAAAGCCAGAAAGTAGCCATTTGAAATTACTTTAGTTTTGTGTCATGTCTGTGAGCTGCTTTTTTTCTACAAAATTAAACAACTGAATGAACATCCTCCGAGGCCGGTGACTCCATAATTTTTGCCAGGGGTTGTATATACTGCCAAATCACAGCATATGTCGCCCCAAGGCAATTCACAAAGGTGAAGTCTAACCTTACCCACACTCTGAGCAAGCACACTGGCAGCACTGGTAAGGAATAACTCCCTCTGTTTTTTTTGATTGTCGGAAGAAACCTCAAGCAGACCAGACTCAGAGGGGTTACCATCTGCTCTGGCCATACTACTAAAAACATTTTGACTAATAAAACAAAACTCAACAAAGACTTTTCAAAAATGCGAGGCAGAGAAGATGCAGCTCAACATCCATTTATTCCAAAAGACCAGTGTTCATATTAACACTAGACTCTAGCATTCTGTGCACACTTGATTCAATCATATCTCAAAAGTTAAGCAAAGGAGGTCTTGATTAGTACTTGGTGATCACAACAGTAAAAGGATCGAGCTCAGGTGCAGGTAATAATAAACAAATGGTAATGAATGCTATATTCCAATTCTGCTCATAATTAACGCCCTTAAGTCCTGCACACTGTAGCTTTAAAAAACTGATAAGTTATGAATGAGTGACAGCTGCAAAAGAGTCTTTCTGCATTGCTTTATTTACTAAAATATAAACATTAACATTAAATGGATCAAGACACTTAATTTCTCTAAGAAGATCAGCATGGACAGAAAAGATGAGATAAAGTGACTCAAAGGAACTTGCACTTAAATGTTAAACTAAGCTGAGACCACAGTAAGACAGTTGGGTCCATATTTAATTAGACACTGCTTATTTTTTGTGACTGTATGCGTCTGTCACAGCGCATTAGAGCTCTGAATATGACCTGAGCGCAGACTGTTTTGATTGGAGAGTTACTGTATCTGGATCAAGTGAACACTGCAGGAATCACTGTGTGATCCTTCCGGACAGTTTGCCATGTCTATTTCTTTCAGAAGTGAGTAGATAAAACATTCAGTTTATTTCAAGTTTTGTCCTCACGCCTGACTGATCGGACACAAACACAAATCTAAACAACTGTACTTACAAGCTTCAGTGGCTGTAATTGGAGAGAGTGTGTATGTGACAACGTGCCAAAGAAAACAGAAAATCCAAGTGTGACTGGTGTACAGTCTGTCCAATCACAGCCACTGAAGTCTGCAACTCCGTAGAACAGAAGTTCTAAAATTTTTCAAAGTGACAGTAAAACGAGCTCATTCATTATTCACTTTCATCTCCAACATGCAGCGACAGCTGAAACAAAACCCGGGCAACGTCCAAATTGGGACTAACTGTATAAATTATAAATGGGTATAACTGCCAACAGTTAAAACAGCTAACTGCTGTCAAGGAAACATCTGCAAAAAGAACTCCTGATTACACTCAGAGGAAACACATAATTCTGTGACATTAACAGATGCCACGATATTGTGACACCAGACAGAATGTTAAAAGAAAATAAGAACAAAAAAGAAAAACTGTCCTATTTCCGTGCTCACGATTAACTGATGAGCTGTTTGGGCCGCTTGTCTTTTTGACACGCCTTTTCTTGGCCTTTGCGTGAAAGGTAGGCATCGCTTTGGCTCAGCGCCGTCCGCGTTACGGTGGACATGCCATCAACAAACTTTGTCTTGAAGAGCACATTGGCGTTGGTGAACATGCCATCTTTCAAGGACACCACCACAAACTGGAGAGAGAGACATAATAAAAACATAAAAACAAATAAATTATATATCAGAGGTCTGGAGTATAAGTTCCCCTGCCGCCTTTTTTAAATTAGTTTGGAAGGTTGTGCGATTTATATATTTAAAAAAAATACTGCATTATACTTTTTAACCACAGGATGGCACTGTCTACATGTGTGACAAGCTGCTCTTGTATACAGAATGAGACACTGTCATTCACACTGGAGCAGAAGAAACAGTAGAAGTGGCAGCAATTCTGAATGGAAAAAAAAAAAGTCTTAGAAAACAAATACATTAAAAAAAATTAATATACCCTCAACCATGTGAGCATAAAAATAGGAAACGGAATGTGACCCTTTTCCCCCCACTTAAAATAGGTCAAGGTTAGCCATCTTTGAACTTGTCCAAGGTCTGTGTCCCAAGAATGGTCCTTGTGAATTTAAAGACTCTGGCAAGTTTGTGCAAACTGCAAAACAAGTACTTTGTAACACACCTGGGAATGTCTAAAGTGTGTACGCAACATTTGTCCAATGTTCTGCGTGTGAGAGAGATCCAGAGCGGCGTCCACCTCGTCTAAGATGTAGATGGGAGCAGGTTTAAACAGCAGCATGGCCAGGATCAGAGACAAAGCCACCAGTGACCTGAAAACACAAACCACTCAGTCACCCTCACCATCAGCGCAGTCAAACCCACCCGCAGTGTGTGTGTTCTGCTGACCTTTGTCCTCCACTGAGCTCTGTCAGGTTCTCCTTCCAGGTGTTGCCCAAGGCCACCTTGAACTCCAGCCCATCGAGCACACCGCAGCCCTGAGGAGGAGCCAGTTTGGCAGTGGCTCCTGGCAGCAGGGTTGAGAAAATGGAGCCAAAGTCCTTATTTACCTGCAAAGTCGTCACGTAGTCCAGAGGAATCAGAAGAGAAGTTCTTTCACATGTCACGTATATAGAGATTAAAGAAAGAAAAAAAAAAAAAAAAAAAAAGAAGCTTTGGACTGAAAAATGTTTTCACAGCCAAATCATAAGCTGTTCACCATCTACACCCCAATCTCCAAATGGTTTGTGCTGGCACTGCACACTCAACCAATGAATTAGTCTCACCCAAATCATAAGCTGTTCACTGTCTAACTTTTTATAGACACCCTTTTGCAATCGTGTCCTAGCGTTTAAGAAAATAGAAGGTGGTGACAGCTAAGAAAACAGCAAATTGTTCTCTGCTAAACAAGATTATATTTCACTCACGAACTACTGCTGTGCTTTTCTAATGCAGCATCATATTATAGAAAGACTTTAACCTACACATTATTTAAATACTTCAGGACAGACATATTTTAAGGGGACAGCTTTTACTTCATTCAATACCAATTAAAATCTCACACTTGTAGGCAGGATGTATTCTTTTTTGGTGATGTCCAGGGATGCATTCTGGAGGGTTTTTTGATTACTATTTTTTTCACCCCGATCCCCCCCAAATCTACAACCACAATTCCAATGAAGCTGGGACGTTGTGTAAAATGTAAATAAAAACAGAATACAACGATTTACAAATCCTCTTCAACCTATATTCAGTTGAATACACCACAAAGACAAGATATTTAATGTTCAAACTGATAAACTATATTGTTTTTGTGCAAATATTTGCTCATTTTGAAATGGATGCCTGCAACACGTTTCAAAAAAGCTGGGACAGTGGTATGTTTACCACTGTGTTACATCACCTTTCCTTCTAACAACACTCAATAAGCATTTGGGAACTGAGGACACTAATTGTTGAAGCTTTGAAGGTGGAATTCTTTCCCATTCTTGCTTTTTGTATGACTTCATTTGTTCAACAGTCCGGGATCTCTGTTGTTGTATTTTGCGCTTCATAATGTACCACACATTTTCAATGGGCGACAGGTCTGGACTGCAGGCAGGCCAGTCTAGTACCTACACTCTTTTACTATGAAGCCAGAATGTTGTAACACATGCAGATTGTGGCTTGACATTGTCTTGCTGAAATAAGTAGGGACGTCCCTGAAAAAGACGTTGCTTGGATGGCAGCATGTGGCAGCTCCAAAATGTGGATGTACCTTTCAGCATTGATGGTGCCATCACAGATGTGTAAGTTGCCCATGCCATGGGCACTAACACACCCCCATACCATCCCAAATGCTGGCTTTTGAACTTTGTGCTGGTAACAATCTGGATGGTCTTTTTCCTCTTTTGTCCAGAGGACACGACGTCCATGATTTACAAAAACAACTTGAAATGTGGACTCATCAGACCACAGCACACTTTTCCACTTTGTGTCTGTCCATTTCAAATGAGTTCGGGCCCAAAGAAGGTGACATTTCTGGATGCTGTTGATGTATGGCTTTCGCTTTGCATGGTAGAGTTTTAACTTGCAGATGTAGCGATGAACTGTGTTAACTGACAAAGGTTTTCTGAAGTGTTCCTGAGCCCATGCAGTAAGATCCTTTACACAATGATGATGGTTTTTAATGCAGTACCACCTGAGGGATCGAAGATCACGGGCATTCAATGTTGGTTTTCAGTCTTGCCGCATATGTGTAGAAAGTTCTCTAGATTCTCTGAATCTTTTGATTATATTATGGACTGTAGATGATGGAATCCATAAATTCCTTGCATTTAAATGTTGAGAAACATTGTTCTTAAACTGTTGGACTATTTTTTCACGCAGTTGCTCACAAAGTGATGATCCTCACCCCATCTTTCCTTGTGAACGGCTGAGCCTTTTGGGGACGCTCCTTTTACACCCAATCATGACACTCACCTGTTTTCAATTAGGTGTTCTTTAGGCATTCATCAACTTTCCCAGTTTTGTTGTTGCCCTGTCCCAATTTTTTTGAAATGTGATGCAGGCATCCATTCAAAATGGATGCCTGCAACACAGCTGTGGGTCTGCAGCTGTGTGTTTAGCTTAACCACAGTGAGGACACTCAGAGCAGACTTTGGAAGAAAAGAAAAGTAAAAAAATGTGTGTGTAAAACTTCGTGCTCCGCTTGCTGTGTGAGATGTTCAAACATACCTCCCCCTCCTCCTGCACCAGAGTGCAGACAGGACAGAGACAGAGACTCGCTGCCCGGAGGGGGAAAGAAACAACAACAACAAAACAAACAAACAAACCCCCCCCCCCCCCCCCCCCAAAAAAAACAGAGATTCTAAAATATTTTTGAATGTAGGAAATTTTACATCTTGCATCCAACCCTTTTCATCAGGACGGCATCAGTGTTAATCTGCCTTTTGGCAGCCCAGTTGAAGGAAACCCATCATAGCGACAGAGAACTTTAATCCCTGCACATGTCTCTAAATTTAGCTTCTATATGTGGGTTATTCTTATCTTTACAATGAAAGTGTGTTAAGAAATTTGTTCTAGTAGTCTATGATGACTTTTTCAACTTTTTTCAGCATCATTATATGCAAATATTGCCGTTTTGTGCTTGTCCCACACCCAGACTTTTGATCTTCAATGATAAAAATGAATGGTAAAGAAACGTTTTTTTTTCTAATGTTTTAAAATATCTCTGAATAAAATATCAGTAAAATAATCAAAACATAATTGGGGTATTCAATGTCATACAACTGTTGTGATTTTTTTTAAACAAAATGTAGTTGTCCCACACTATTGCTGTAATTTCCACCACAACACTGTAATGTCCCTAAACAGTTTGTATGAAAGATTGTTTGGGTAGTTTCTATGGAGATAAACAGTGACATCAGAGCACATGTATATAGCGCCAAATCACAACAAACAGTTGCCCCAAGGCGCTTTATATTGTAAGGCAATGGTGTGGTGGAAATTACATTTACAAGGCCAATAGTGCCCGTAGTTAAAGAATCACCCATGTACAGATGTGGAACCATGGAACTTAGAGGATGTTTAACATGAAAATCCAGCCTGATGCAACAATAAATGATCAATGAATGATAATGAACAATTTTGCACATTATCACCCCCATAAATGTTAATATTTGTGTGGCCGTCAGTCGTTATGTTGGTTGTGTCAAATGAAATCATGGTCACAGAAAAAGTGATTTCATCAGAGGCATGTGTCATTATGGGGCTTCAGGTCAGGCCAGTCACAGAAACACATGGTCTCTTCTAGAAAAGAACTAGTCCCCATAAGTGAGGTAGTGTTGGTACACACCTTCTGCCATGCCAGGTTTAGAGCCTCGTTCTTCTTCTGGTCCAGTTCCTCGATAGTCTGCAGGATTTTAGCTTTATCATTCTCCACAATCCTCTTCTTCTTCATCAGGTCGTTATACTACAGGAGAAGGAAGGTCATGGCATGGAGTTTAAAACATGTGAAAGCTAAACTGGGACTGAAGCCGTTGGTTCTGTTGTCCTCACCCTTTCTTCTGCCTCATTCAGCATGTTCATGGCCCTCTTGTTCACATTCCTCTCCAGCTTGCTGGTGGTCTCCTCCAGCTTCTTCAGGCGCTGGCCAGCCTCACGAGGGTTATTGACCTTAAAATCATAAGATGTGTTGGGCTGCCCAAAGAATTGCCGCTCTGACTGGATCCAGTCGTGTTCCTCCAACATCCGATTCACCTGGAAGAGAAAAAAAGTCAAGAGGGTGTTAAGTGGAATAATCCATATTTTTATATGAAACAGTCACAAATCTGATGTGCGGGGGTTCTGTGTGTGTGTCTGTGTACCTTCTCAGCAGCATCATGACTGTCTTTGCGGTGTTTGTTAATGTTGTGCTCCATCTCCTTGATCTTTAGCTGGACTTCGTTGTTCTGTTCCATTATTTTATTGGCCTCCGCACTTTTCCCCTGCAACATTCAGCCGGAGACACATTTTGTAATTGTTAAAATGAGATTAGATGATGAAGAACCTGAAGTAAATAAATCAATCCTTTTCCCGTTCAATATGAAAATTGTTAAAGCCATCCTGACATTAAAACAATTGGTCCCCTTCGGTTTTACACAGAATAGACTAAATTTACTTTGTGTTGAAATTTAGTGATTATATTTCTGTGGTAACACAAAAATCATTCTATAATTTGAGAAACACTTGTCTGTTTGCTCCCATTTGCCTCATTCCCAGTAGACGTGGTACATGCGAAGGAAGGCTGAGCCCGAAACTGCCCTGAAAGGATTTGTTTTGGCAAAGGTCAAAGTCAACTTTTTTTCCCACTCCGATGGTCAGAAAAGCTCAAATTTCCCAAAGGTCAGCCATTGGGAATCAAATGTCAATATGCATGTTTTTAATTCCAATGCGAACCAAAATTAGCTCACATTTGGAAGTAGGTTCTGGAATTAGCTAGGTGAGGTCAAATTCAACAAAGGTCAGTCATTGGGGTCAAAGGTGAACTTTTTTAGTTTTCCCACTCTGATTTGCAACAAAATCAAAATCAAAACGCCTGTCAACTTTAAATTATGAAAAGACACAAACATAAAGTTGGGATTGTACTAACTTTCAGCTCTTTGTCCTGAGCCATGATCACCTCCTTCTGCTTGGCGAACTCCTCCTGGGCATTTCGCACGGCCTCCTGAACACCACCAGACAGAATTCACTGTTAAAACGATCCTCTGACCAGCTCCACTACACGTTGGTTTCTTTAGTGCTGCAGTTACGTGGGTAAGAACAGTCTCACCATAATGGGCCACATCTCTTGAATTTTCAGTCTCACCTTGTTCTGGGACACCGTGCACGACATGCTGTCTATCTGCTCCTGGATGGCTTTCATGGCCTCGTCCACAGCCTGGATCTGCTGCTCGTAGCCGGCCTGCTCCCTGCGCAGCTCCTCCAGCTCCAGGGCCACCGCCTCAGACTCCTACCCACAGGACAAGAACACAAAACAAACGGCCTCCATCTATTTGTTGCACTTATTTAAACTTATTGAAAGCTGCGAGGACTCGACTGTGCGTTTACCTGCTGCTTCTGCTTCAGCTTCTTGTTGAAGGTGTTGGCTTTGGCCTTGGCTGCGTTGAGTTTCTGCTGGGCGGCTTTCAGCTCCTTCTCCCTCTCTTCCTCAGCATTCTTCATCTTGTTCTCCAGAACTTTGTACTTCTCTTCAGCTCGCTTTTGCACCTCCTTGGTGACGCGCAGAGTCTCCTTGCTCTCCTCTGGTTAAGAAAAAGCAGTGACTAACTATTAGTAAACCGGTGCACATGTGAACCTGAGTGAGTCACTTTCCTGACGCCTGACCGTCTACAGAAACTAAACAATTCTGAAATGTGATTTTCTGCACGTGTTAGCATTGAGACCGATGGCCTTGCGTAGCCTCTGCAGCTCCTCCTGTTGCTGGTGGAAGGCGCTCTGCTGCAGCTTTGTCTGCAGAATCTGTTCCTCCTCCACCTTCAGCTCATACTGCTGCTTCAGCTGTCTGTACCTAGAGGGAGGTAGAAAGTACTTGGATTCAATCTGGAGTAGAACTCTACACCGAGTATTTAAAACGGCTCACTGCGTACTTTTCCGCGGTAGCCTTCAGGCTGGCTAGCTGTCGTTCAGTTTCTTGAAGCTGGGCTTCTTTGTCATTCAAGCTGTCGCGAACCTCCTTTAGTTCCTGCAGACTAGACAGCAGCGATGCCGACTGGGAGCGAGCTCCTGAAAGAGAAAGCTCGTGAAGAAGTCTGCACTCTCCGTGAAGAACTGCGTGTGCAAGAATGGATTCTCAGGCCCTCACCTCCGCTCAGGGTTCCCTGAGGGTCAAAAATGTCGCCTCCGAGAGTGACCGTCTTGGTCATCACCTGCTTATCAAAAGCCACTTTCTTGGCATTGTCCAGGGTGTCACAAACCAGTGTCGATCCAAACACGTACTCCATGGCTTTACGCAGGTCAGCCTCATAGCCCACTAGAGACAGAGCAGTGTGGACGTTGTCACCTCCCACCTGGAAGAAGACAAAGAAAACACAGGAAACCGGGGAGAAAGTCCATCAGCATAATGGACTTCTAAGTATCATCACATTTTAGTGGGACAGGAGAAATATCAATATGTGGACCTCGGTTTGATCCCCAGTCACGCCACCTGACTGTGTCTTTGGATAAGACACCTAATCTGCACTGTCCCAATCTACCCAGCTGTGAATGGGTACCAGATCAGCTTGGAGAAGTAACCCGTGTCCCACCCAGAGGGAGCTGTGCATCCCTCCATGCTACGGAACCTGAGGATGAGCACCCGTTGGTCCCAGGACCTCCTCCATGTTTCAAGAACTCAAAGGGTGAGAAAAATGCAGGGCTCCTGCTGATCCTTAAAACATCTTAGAGACCACACACACATTTTTGGGGTTGCTCAAAATTAAAGCCATTCTGGCAGGGGATCCAAACAGCTAATGACTATTTCAACTAATGACTATTTTTCATCAATTAACCTATAAATTGTTTTCTGATTAGTTGACTAATCCCTTAGTATATTTTAAAAATCAAAAGGGAAAACTAAACCTAAATATTTAAAGCATATAAAGTGCCAGAAATTAAACTGGTATCTATTGGCAGGGGGAGGAATTAAGAAAGAAAATCTTGCACACAGCTTTAACTCTTCCTGAGACTCAAAACACAGAACAGAAAATTTGACATGTTTTATAATAGAGCTGCAACCAACGATTGACAATCATTACCAATTAATCTATTGATTATTTTCTGGATGAATCAATTCATTGTTCAGACCATAAAATATCAGAAATCTGAGAAAAATGTTGATCAGTGTTTCCCAAACCCGAAGATGTCATCAAATGTCTTAATTTTTTCCACAACTTAAAGATATTCAGTGTACTGTCGGAGAGAAGACAAGAAACTGAGAAAAGTTCACATTTAATAAGGCAAAACCAGAGAATTTGGATTAAAAATAATTAATTGATGATCAATATAGTTGGGGATTAATTTAATAATTGATTAATCATTGCAGCTCTACCTGAGAGTAGGTTTTGGGTCTTCAAGTCAGGTCATTTCTCTTTTCACTGGCCGGGCGGGCAGCCAGCAGAAAAAGGTCTGTTGAAATTTCTCATGTATTAAAAACCTTCATGTTTAGGGACTCACATTCTCACTGGCCGGCACGCCAGGACGAGTACAGCCTTCTTGTGGGCGAGTGTATTTTTTTGTTGTATGTTAGATATTTAAAATTATTCTTCTTTGTTTGGGTATGTGTTGTCCAGGATGCTGAGCAGTTTCCTCAACATCCTCCTCTCTGACACCTCCACCAGACTCCAGCTCAACAGAGCCAGCTCTCCTGATGAGCTTGTTGGGTCTGTTTGTGTCAGCTACCTTCAGCCTGCTGCCTCAACACACTACAGCATAGAAGAGCCTCCTGAAGACATACAATCGGTTCTGACCTTTCTTATATGCAGCATCTGTGTTTACAGCCCACATCACCTTTCAAAAGACAGCCAATAAATCCGAAGTGTAACTGTAAATTTTAAACCAAGTTATTGGCTCTCTGGGCCATTGGCCAAAACCCTTCAATGTCAATGTGAACCAAACCTTAAAAAAAAAAAAAAAAAAAAAAAAGGAAGTGTTGTCTCACCAGCTTCTTGGCGCTGCTGACCACATTCTCATGGAGCGTCTTGGCAGAGATCTTATTCAGCGGAATGATGGTGTAGCGTCGCTGCAGCTCTCCTTTCTCTAGCAGCTTTTTACCAGTCACCTAGCAAACACAGGAACCACTTCAGACAACTCATTACGCAAAACAAATAGAAACATTCTTGTCTTAAATGAACATACAGGTGTGTGGTGAACACATACCTCTGTGTCAACAACAATGTTATAAAGCCGTCCTCCTGCTACAACCTCCAGTGCTGTAGCGTAAGAGACATCACTGACTGTGATCAGGTTTGCCAGCAGTCCCTTCACTTTGCTGCGGTCCCATCCTCGCTCAGGGTCCCTGCAGGAAAACATTACGTGCAAGCTGTCACACAGCGCTTCTTTGTTAGGACTTTTCCAGAGGTCGCAACAACAGAAAATTTCATGCTTTGCTTTGTGTTGTTTTTCTTTCCATGATGGTCATATAATTGTAATTTTGGTGGTGATCATGATTATGAAACATTGCAAACACAAATTACACGGCCCTGGATACCCTTGAGGACCACTCAGGTTTTACGGAGTTAAAAAGTTGGATATTCAACGCGTTCTTACTTGTAGTCAAAGCGCAGGTTTGGGAAACGCGACACAAGATTCTCGTAGGTCTCCTTAAGCTTGGCGACTTCTCTGGATAACTGTCTTCGACTCTCCAGCAGGCTCTCCTCCTTTCCATCTGCACAGACACACACTTACTGTTGGACCTGATATAACCACATACGAAAATGAGCTATTTGCCATCTGTCACACAAACCTTCATAGTTGAGTTTGGCTAACTCAGCCTGTAGTTTCTCCCTGCTGTTTCTGATGGCTTGCAGGGCGTCCTGGTCTTTCTTGTAACCGCTGTCCATCTTTTTCACTTCTGCCTGTTTGGTATTTAGCTCAGCCTGCACATGCTTCAGGGTCATCTGGGCCTGCACAGGAGGAGGGAGGACAGATGACAACAATAATGGAAATCAATGTCAAGACAATTACAAAATAACAGTACTGAACAAACTCAGACTTCACAGGCAAAAACTCTAAACCGAAGATGCTATTTTGATTATCAGTAGCTTTAAAATTATATATATATATATATATATATATATATATATATATATATATATATATATATATGCACCATCTCCTCACCTGTTTGGCCTCTGTATCTGCTTTGCTCATGTCATTCTTGCAGGCCATCATTTGCCCGGCCAGCGTGGCCTCCTCTCCATCCTCATTTGTGGAGAGTCCTGCAGACACCGCCCGGAAATGCTGCTCAGCAGCCTCCAGGGCAGTGCTCTCCTTCTGGCCTTCTTGCTGCAGAGCCTGAAGTGCCTCAGTCAATTTAGAAACCTCCTTTTCTTTGACCTCGAGCATTTTCTTGTCCTTAAGATGGTGAAGAAGAGCAATGACAGAATAGCAGTGGTGTGATCATGCAACAGCTGTGAAATCACTCACATTTTTAGTCCATGTATTTTGGTTTGAAAAAGTTCCGTAGTGGTTCATCTGAATTCCAAATCCCTTCCATAGTCCTTACCTCTTCCATAGTCTTGATGAGCTCTTTCCTCTTCTTGGTTTCATCTTTAAGATTTTGTTTTTTCAGGTCAAGTGTACTCTGTGCTTTGGCGTCCACACGTTGCACCTCAGCTAGTGCCTCCTCAAGTGATTTCAGCACTCCATTCACCTCCTACATAGAAGGAAGCAACTGTGAGTTCCAATATATGTCTAAAAATTGCATGTCTTTATACAAGTTTGATATAATAACAACAATACAACAATTTTTCAGAACAACTTTCATGCATCAAAAATACAAGTCAAAGTGAAAAAATGTAAAGAAATTAAGTCAGACTAATCTGGATCCTGAAGGGAAGCTTTCACAATATATATGTATTAATTTATTTTTTATGTGAAATGCAAGTGACTCATCACTGATAAATGCAAACTATTCAAATCACATCAGTTTGCTTTTCTGTTTATTTTAAATTTGAAACAGCAATGAAAACAATGGTTGTGAAAAAAGTTAAAGAGAGAGAGAGAGAGAGAGAGAGAGAGAGAGAGAGAGAGAGAGAGAGAGAGAGAGAGAGAGAGAGAGAGAGAGAGAGAGAGAGAGAGAGAGAGAGAGAGAGAAACAAATAAAGCAAAGCAGAACTAAGTTAACCATTTTTTTTTTTTTTTTAAAAGATGAGTATGTCTATGTAATAATAATAATGTCTTTATTTATACTTTCAGGACACTGATCCTCGTGAGCAGGCAGACCACTCCGCAGAAGTTGGGAAATGTGATGGGGTTCGCCAAAAGCTTTGTGGACCCTGCACCACCTCTACTATGCATGTTCCACACACAGCGCTCAGATCAGAGGGCTCAGGACGGGACCTAGTTTGGACCTAGATTTATTTATTTACTGTCACTATAACAATAAATATGCATCTCATAGCATTACGTTAACTTCACAATTAAACTGCGGCTCATATGCACCCCGAACCGTGGGGGATGTCCACACAGGTCAACTATGAAAATGTTACACCACTACTGTGTGCACCAAGCTCCATATACATTTGGAGTTGTATCAGGAAAGGCACTGGGCTTAACACTCGTGCTGAATAAGTGTCCAGCATTATTCCAGATGCAATGTGGTGAGCCTGAGCAAAAACTGAAGCAGCCAAAAGATGATGATGACGACGACATGCCAACCACTGTGTAACATTAATACGCCAAGTATTTGAAATCTTCCCCAGCAACATGAAAAGAAAATGTGTGAGGGTTAACTTATTCACTTTACATTCTGTTCGTATCCTGTGAACTGTGTGAAGTGTGAACTTGCTACAGTACATCCAACTGTGTGGTCAGTTTGAAATACACAAGCTTAGGGTCTGATGCAAAAATGACAGATCAACTGCACAGAGACAGAATGTGCTGAGACCCCGTACATACCAAAACCTCTTAAGGAAGGTTCTGAAGTAATGCTCTTCTAAGTTAGAAATGTGGACAATGCAATCTACTGGCAATTACAGATGATTTAGGAGAGCATTGGATGTTTAGTCCAGTCAAAGAATTCTGAGTGGAGGAAACAGGAAAAACACAACCAAGACCTCAAACAAGTTAACTTTAGCATAAAAACTGAAAATACCATACTAACAACAATCCTACATTGAAAATGGTTCCTCTCATGTTTCAAGCTAACCCTCTAAACCCACCTGGTCTTTTTTCTTCTGCAGTTCCTGGATCTGGGCTGTAAGCTCCTTTACTTTGCACTTGTTCTCAGCCATGCAGGCTTGCATCTTGGTGATGTTATCCTGCATCACCTTTAAATTGTCCGCAGACTTCAGCTTAGTTTCCTCTGCACACACAAAAAGCCAGGCAACATACAGCCGGGATAAGTGCTGGATCTCGCGCATCAGCTTCTGGTACTCCAGGTACGATGATCGTTCCTGGAGACAAACAGAGGTTTAGGGGAGGAATAACTCATGAAATAGAATAAAAGTTAACGGCTGATATTCACTATTGTTTACGGCAATATCACCTCACCTCTTGAAGCTTTTGCATGGTTGGTGTAATTTCTTCATCCAAAATCTGAAAGCCAATCAAGTTTTACCAACATTTGTTAAAAAAGAATTTTAAAATGAACACACATTATTCAGAAATGAGACAGGATGCGACATACAGTTTGAATCTCTTTCAGTTTAGCCTCTTTCTTCTCAATGGTTTTTTGAGCACTGATCTTTTTACATTCATACATCCTGGTGCCTGCTGCCTCCTCAATCATGGCAAGGATCTGAAAGAAGAGAGGGTGTCATTTTCGGAAAGCATAAAAATGCTGTGAAATGGTGGCTGATGTGTGCACTACCTCTGGTGGCTTCATATTCAGAACCTTTGTGATCCTTCCCTAAAATAATTCAAAGACCACATAATGTAAAACACTTTAGTCTCTGATACGTTGATTCTGCAAGGAGGGGTGGGGGTTAATAAAGTTTGGACTGACCTGCATGATGAGGAAATGTGGGTTGTTGACATTGAGACCAACAGAACAGAACAAGTCTTGTACTCTGGTGTTGTTGGCATTGACTCCATTGATAAGATACTTGTTCCTGCCACCAATTACAACCTTAAGGAAAATAAATATGATGTAAGTAAACTGATAAGTAAGTACCCCTCAAAACTTTTTTTTTTTTTTTTGTTCCCAACCTGTCTGGTTACAGTGATTTCATCATGGGTTTCAAAACCAAGAGGGCTTTGGCTTTTGTTGTAGTTGTCAAAGGTGATCGACACAGTGGCTTTGGTGATGCCACCCTGTCCATTTTTGTAAACCAAGTCTTGGAGATTTGACGCTCGAACCTTTCAGGTAAAAATGAAACAAAGTTGTCCATTGTTCAATGATTTGTTTAAAAGACAATTACAGCATTTTAGACATTAACAATTGTTATGTTTTAGCTGTCTCACAACACATAGATTCTGAAGGCAACTAATGAATACTGTGTTCTGTGCAGTTTGCAAACTGGGGCTTAAACTCAGAGAAATCTTACCACTATTTCTGGAAGAGTGTTGTGCTTCTAGTGTTTGAATGATGCTCTAAACCCATCTCAACTGCCTAATCAACCTTGCAAATTACTTTGTCTTAAATAGATAAGGGTGAGGAGTAGAATAAGGATTTGGTTGAAAAATTAAGTTTTTTAAGCTTCTCCCCTTTTCATTCTGGTTCACCACAGGAGATATAATATAGATGGCACAAGTTCTTGCTCATATCATGGACATTTTTATGAAATGACAGTTGAATCGTTCAATGAAGCATAATGGATTGAAGCTAAATGCACGATTAAAAAAGTGTGCAAAAAATGATGTAAATCATACAATGAACTATTTTCTGTACAGGGGGACAAATAATGTCACATGACATACAACCCACCAATCAAATGACAAGGATCTAAGGCGTTCTGATGGAACAGAGGTTTTATGACGTTTAACTGCAGTTCTATGCACTCTATTGAGTGCCTCTCTATGTTCATTTGTTTCTGTTTTAAAAGAAAAAGTACAGGGCGGGCGGGGAACCCACATATAAAAAACGACGTAATTCCTGCACCGTTTTTGTAAATAACTGAAATTAAATTTGAAATACTGACTGAAGTCAAACGTGAGCGCTTACATGAGAGAGGTTGGAGATGCCCAGAAGGAAGCAGATGGAGTCCAGAATGTTGGACTTTCCGCTGCCGTTCAGTCCCGTGATGGCGTTAAAAAGCGGGTCAAAGCCGTTAATCTCCGTCCTCTGCGCGTACGACTTAAAACCTTCGATAATAATCGATTTGATGTGCATCTTTCAACGGACCACTTCCTGTAAACTTGACAGAGACAAAGAAAAAAAAAAAACCCCAGCGGTGTTTGACGAACTGTTTGTTTACAGTCGCGTCTTCTCTCAGCAAAATTAAATTTTGGCGGCAGGCGTGAGAACCTGTGTGGGTCCGCCTGCTCCGAGCCGGAGACGGAGAGAATTATTTTAATAAATATCATCCCACAACCTATACGGACATTACATGGAAATATCAATATGCCGAAATCACATGTGGAGATTTTAAACAGCATACGAAAAACATGTTACAAATAAATTTGCGGTTTATTTTGATAAGGCACTTTTTAAGGCAACTAAATGTGTCAAATTTGTATTTTAACGATATACACGCTAACTTAACATTTTACCGCCACCTGTTGGTCGGAAGATAAAGGAAAAAAAAAATAAACCTCAATATTTTAAACAAAAACTGGTAAATCTTACCTGTGTAAAACAAATGATACAATAATATATACGTAGTCTAGAGCCCAAATGACTAAAGGACGAGAATTTCGTTTATACAGTCATAAATGAATTATTATTATTATTATTATTATTATTATTATTATTATTATTATTATTATTATTATTATTATTATTATTATTAATAATAATAATAATAATAAAACACTATTGTGAAAAATTTGTAGGCAGCCCAGAATTTTGATTTTAAAACGTAGTGCATGATGGGTGGGTCAAAAGACTATTGAATTTCAAATTGAAAGAAAAAAAAAGGTTTTGGAATTTCTGTTTTGTTTTTCATTAAAACATTTCTTCAGATTCAGATCTTTTTGTTTTTTGGCTTTCAGATCAACTGTCTATTATTTTACTTGAGAGGCATGGATGCTATCAAGTTATAGCTGTGATTTTTAAAAATCAGTTTCTCTTGTTTGTTTTGCTTTTTTGTGTCAAATTTTTACTTCTAATGCACAGTGGGTGAAGGGGGAGAAGAAATCAATTTGGTGATGCCATGGTTCACATTTTATTATGTCTCTGGTGTTTGTGTTCTGGGTTACTGTTTTTCTCATGTTATTTGCAGTTTTATCCGTGAATGTGTCTCCCAGTGAATTCTCCATGCTGCTTTTCTTATGATACGCTTTCTCCTTGTGTACTTTATTGGCTGAATTTCGTTAATTAAGTCACACATCATATTACCATCCACACAGTGCCAGATTGTCTAGTTTTCAAGCCTGCTCTCTCTCTTTTTTTCTTTCTGCGTTTGATTTCCCGTTGCCAACTTATGCTGCCTGCTCGTGTTCTTCGAGCCTTGTCTGCCAATCACTGGACTGTTGGCCTCGTATGCTTGATTTTTGTGTTTTGGCCCTCATCGTTTCTCTCTGGTGTATGCTACTTCCCTCACTGATACTGTTGCTTCATGGACTGCCATTCAGTGTACTGAACCTCCACCTTCTGCGGTTAACCCCCCAGCTTTTATTTTCTAATCTTGTCCTTTCTGTGTGGAATTTGCATGCTCTCCACATGTTTGTGGGGTTCCCTGTAGGTTGCTTCCTCCCACTTCCAAAGACATGCAGATTAGGTGAATTTGTGACTTGTCCGTAGGAGTGAGGGTGAATGTGTTTGTCTATATGTGTCGACCCTATGATAGACTGACAGCCTCTCCAAAGTCTAACCAACCTCTAGCTGGGAGAGGCTCCAGCCTGTTCATAACCCTTAATTACAATAGGCAAGTTCAAAAAATGAATGAATGTTCCTCCTGTGTGATTTTGCTACATTACCATCAGCTGCAAATAAAGGCTGTTTATATTTTACATCCAAGTCATTCTCTGCTCCAGTTTAATTTATTTTTATGATTTACTTACATGTGTGAATGATGTCTGTGGCCTGTGTCTGTGTCTGTGTGTCAGGTGCACATACATTCAGGAGCTTGGCTGAAAGCTGTTGAATTCTGATTGTGTTATTTATGTTTATGGCATTGTTTCTTGGTTGGAGGTCAGATGAGTAAATGTGGTTGTTGTGAGTTTTGTTTATGTGGTGATGATAGTGATCACAATGGATTTCACTGCAGTATGATATCTCTGAAGACGTAAGTGGAAAATGTGCAGTCCGCCAATGTGTATAAGCAGTACTCTTATAATGGTGTAATGCTTTTTCTTTCTTTTTTCATCCATTAGCTGATTTATCTGGTTTGTATAAACATAATCTGCAGTTACTAAAGACAAAAGCAAATAGCTTTTCCATGTACGAAACAGTTGTTGCATGTTATTTTATTATTTTTGGCCCTCTGATGTGAAGATGCTGCCCCTACTATACACCTTCAACAACAAGGTTTTTTTACTCTGCTTGACATGAAAACAGAGACATGCATGCAGACAGCTGTCATGTCTACATGCATATCATCCTTTGAAAAAAATGTATCTGTAATCTGATTACGTTTTTCTCTGTTATTGTTACTTATATATATATATATATATATATATATATATATATATATATATATATATATATATATATATATATATATATATATATATACACATTATCCAATAACATGTCATGTGTTATTCTCTAAAACTGTAAATGACCCACATTGTGATGCTTATTTCAGTTTATAATAATCAAAAGGAACAGAAGGGCAAATTATTTTGAGAGATTTATTTTCTTCCATTTAAAATTCACTTTTTTTAACAACGGCACATGGAATACAACACTGTATTTTAAACATCAAGTAAATTAAAGATCACAAATGTCATTTACACACATAATGAACACCTGAAGCTACCTGAAACTTGTATTTTGAAAGAAGAAACATTTAGCAAAGTAACATGTCCTTGGAAAAGACATCCTGCTGGAGGAGTGAACATCTGTCAAACCCTGAATGGAAAATAAGTCACAGGCCAAGAGTCAGATCATCCACCTCAGCAGTATTTGGTCACAGTGGAATCTATAAACCTGAGACGCACACGCGCAGTCATATGTGACACGTCATTCCATTATGCATCCAGAGGCACAGGACACATGGACAGACAGACCAGATTAAAGGCATAGAAGCATATCTGTGATAGAACAACACAATCTCCTCTGTTGGAGTAGAAAGAAGTGGGTTTGATGTAGGTCCAGTCAAAGTTCCGCAACTTCAGCGACCTGTGACAGTACTGCTCGCTAAGTGCAACCATGGCACGCACCAGGGAATATTTGGCCGAGCAGCTGATGGCCGTCACTGTTCGCACTTTATCAAAGTGCATCAGGAAACAGGGGTCATCCTGGAGGACGCACACAAGCACACACATACATTTTAACCTGATGTTGCAATTTGCAATCAACAAAGAAAAAACATATAGTAGTTATGGATTTAATTTGGCTCAATTACTTGTGATAAATTCTACATTTGACAACTACTGAGATGCCAAAACTTGTGAGTTGATCTTTGTGTCCAATGTGCTGCAAATTTATTTATTTATTTTAAATCAGATATATAAAAGTTTCCTGCTTGCTGAGAAATTATGCTATAACTTGAAAATAGTAGCCGTGGACATGAAGACAGTGAGGGACACAGCAGTCTGACATTTAACCCCAAATACCTTGACTTTCAGTGAAATAGTTGACATTTGGATGAACTTGCAAGAGAAATTCTGGAATCCACCTAAGTATGTGCCACATTTGGTCCAAACCGGTTTCAAAAGCAAATTCTTTGACCTTTGCAAAAATTATTTGTTTGAGGGCAATTTCAGGGTCGACCTTCACTGACAAACCAAGTGTGGTAGAAATCAGCAAAAGGGCCATGGAGGAGTTGGCCAACAGACAAGCAGACATAACCTTTGGCAAATGTGACCTCTCTTGGACAATTCCAGACCTTACCTGCAAATGTGTGCTAAGTAGGACATGACAACAACCAACCTGACCCAGAAAAAGTAGGGTATGTGTGTTCTTCATCTTTTGCATTCTGAAAAACCAGCATTTCTCAACATTGTACCAAGTGAGTCAAAACTTTAGACATCCTCAAGAAATGTTGGTTTCTCAGAATGCAAAAGATGGAGAATACACATGCCCTACTTTTTCTGGGTCAGGCTTGACATATGCTACAGCAGCTGTACTCAAGGTTCATGAAATGGAGCAATGATTCCACCTGGTGGACATTTACCATTTATGCAGATAAAATAGAATTTGGCAAAGACCTCCAGTATTCTATATATATATATCATTCATGTGGAAAGTATTCACAGCGCTTCACTTTTTCCACATGTTGTTATCTTATAGCCTAATTCATTTCTGAAAATAATTAGGCTGAAAATTAATTTCTTTCCTCAAAACAAAACGACAATGCGACAAAAGTTTTTTTTTGTTTGTTATTTTTTTAGATTTTTGCAAATTTATAAAAAAAAAAAAAAAAAACGAAGAAATCATACATTGCCCTAGATAAGTGCCATGAATTTCAAAATTGAGCTCAAGTGCATCCTGTTTCCACTGATCATCCTTGAGATGTTTCTACGGCTTAACTGGAGTCCACCTGGGGTAAATTCAGTTGATGGGACATGATTTGGAAAGGCACACACACCTGTCTACATATAAGGTCCCATGTGTTGGCACTGCATGTCAGAGCACAAACCAAGCAGGAAGTCAAAAGAATTGTCTGTAGATCAGCAAGACAGGATTGTCTCAAGGCACAAGTACAGAAACATTTCTACTGCTTTGAAGGTCCCAATGAGCACAGTGGCCTCCATTATCTGTAAATGAAAGAAGTTTGGATCCAGCAGGACTCTTCTGAGAGCTGGTTGCCCATCTAAACTGAGTGATTGGGGGAGAAGGGCCTTAGTCAGGGAGGTGAACAAGAACCCGATGATCACTCTGTCAAAGCTCCAGCATTCCTCTGTGGAGAGAGGAGAACCTTCCAGAAGGACAACCATCTCTGCAGCAATCCACCAATCAGGCCTGTATGGTAGAGTGGCCAGACAGAAGCCACTCCTTAGTAAAAGGCACATGGCAGCTCGCTTGGAGTTTGCCAAAAGGCACCTGAAGTACTCTCAGACCATGAGAAACAAAATTCTTATGTTATGTTTGGAACAAACCAGGCACCATCCCTACAGTGAAGCATAGTGGTGGTATCATCATGCTATGTGTATGCTTATCAGTGGCAGGAACTGAGAGACTAGTCAGGATTGAGGGAAAGATGAATGCAGCAATGTACAGAGACATCCTGGATGAAAACCTGCTCCAGAGTGCTCTTGACCTCAGACTGGGGCCACAGTTCATTTTTCAGCAGGACAATGACCCTAAGCACACAGCCAAGATATCAAAGGAGTGGCTTCAGGACAACTCTGAGAATGTCCTTGAGTGACTCAGCCAGAGCCCAGACCTGAATCAGATTGAACATCTCTGGAAAGATCTGAATATGGCTGTGCACAGACGCTCCCCATCCAACCTGATGGAGCTTGAGAGGTGCTGCAAAGAGGAATGGGCAAAACTGCTCAAAGATAGGTGCACCAAGCTTATGCCATCATATTCAAGAAGACTTGAGGTTGTAATTTCTGCCAAAGGTGCATCAACAAAGCATTGAGCAAATGGTGTGAATACCTACGTACATGTGGGTTCTACAGTTTTTAAAATTTGTAATAAATTGGCAAAAATTAAAAAAAAAAATTCATGTTGTCCTTATGAGGTATTGTGTGTAGAATTTAGAGAGAAAAAATAATTTACTCCATTTTGGAATAAGGCTGTAACATTACAAAATATGGAAAAAGTGAAGCATCGTGAATATTTTCCGGATGCACAGTCCGAAATAAAACTGAACATGAGGTGCAAAGTATTGTTATTATTAAGTATAGTTTAACCAAAATTGCATAGTTTCTTTGATTATACTTAAAAATAAACTGTTTCTGAACATCATCATAAATATATGTGTCATTCATGCACAGCAACCGTCTGTGTACCATAAATGAAGGCATACAGAGCCACAAGACGTACAATTTAATTGAGTTCAGCTAATTACCACGTCAGGGTCCCGTCCATCAACAAGAGTCAGGTCTTGAAGGGACCATGTCTCCGTCCTTCTGTAGCAATCCTGTATGCTGGAGCGTTTTGTGTGAGACCGCTTGGATCCAGATTTTACGGATGACTGCAACAACTGACATCGCACTATACATAACTGCACCACTTTGTTTTTTGCAACTGCAGAGAGAAAAAGAAAGTATTTTCACGGTGGAACCCAAAGTAATGAGAAGGATTTTGTGCACATTTTGTTTACAGTTTCTGTGCAACAAATATTTGTATCATCAAGCAACAGTGTCATTAGGTAGTAATGTGCAAAAGTTGTCTTCAACTCCTACAGTGGCTCTGCATGAATGTTTTTATTTGTTTGTTTTTCTTTCTCAGTATCAACAAAGAGCCAAAGATGACATTTTTAAAATATCAGTTTCTTTTAAAAGATGAATTTTGATTCTTTTATTGAAGAAAAAAATTACATTCACAAAATTTTGCAGACATGTTCCAGTTAATATTTATATTTACAGCCCAGCAATTCCACAAAAACAACAAACACAGAATAATAAACTAATCAACATGATTTTTGTGTAAAGTTGTGAGATATTTTGTCCAATGAAATTCAGTTTTAATAAATATAAAGGATCATCCCACAAGATATTTATTTTCCCTTTTTGTAAGTTATTTGATATTCAGAATGCTTTCCTTTTTTTTATACTCCAGGATGTTTTGAAATTTAAGGAGAAATAAATGAAATTATATTTAAAATATAATTAATACAAATTTGAATGAAAACAGTTTAAAAGGCCTTGTCAGACACTCAAGTTTTGTTCTGTGAATTTGTAATGAGTATTTATGACTAACCTTTTAAAAATTATAATTTACAATTTGTTTTGTTTTATTTTACTGTTTTCTTATTGTTAATTGTGATTTTATGTAACTATTTTTTTTTGCAGCTGTTTTGGCCAAGCCTCCCTTGAAAAAGATATTTTAAAACTCAATGAGTTTTTAAAACTGTTTATAAAATAAAAAAATAAATAAAATATTTCAGATTCCGAATTTGTTACCTTTTTAAACTCCTGGATAAAATATATGGACAAATTAATTTCAGTAAAATTAAAGTTTCATGGAAATTAATTTAAAAATGCCTTGTCACACACTCAATTTTTTTTTTTCTGTGAATGTCTTAATTAATATTTGTGGCATTCATTTTCCTATTTTTATTCCTTTCTTTTGTTTCTTGTCATTTTATTGACTTTATAGTGCTGCTGTATTGGCCAGGTTTCACATGCAAATTAAATTTTAAATCTTAATGTAACTAACACACACACACACACACACACACACACACACACACACACACACACACACACACACACACACACACACACACACACACACACACACACACACACACACACACACCTAAGACTTTTCCACACACCTTCAAATAATTTTTTATTTTTCACCCTCAAATATTCACTGAAACAACATGATATGTGATGATGACATCAGGTGATAAAGCTGTAACAAATGGGCCTTTTAACCAATAACACGCCAGAAAGACAAAACTTTACCTGAGACACAGAGGAAATGTCTTCCTTGCGGGGGCTCTTCGATCTCGATAAACTCCACCAACCTCTGCTTTTCGGGCCGAAATAAAACTCTCTGCATCTCCTCCCTCAGAAGGGACGACATCACCGGACAGAGGAAGGGAGGAAAGAAAATGTGTCAGAAAAGCAGTCGTCCAAGGACAGAATGTGAGGAGTGAGTGAGTGAGTGAGCAAGACAGAGAGAGAGAGTGAGAGTGAGAGGGGGTGAGAGATGTGGAAAAGAGAGGGAGAGTGGGGAAAAAGCTTCCTCTGGTGGGAACTGTACAGACATCTGCGGCCACACACACTCCACTCTGCTCAGGCCTGATGTTCATCTTTCATTACAGCATCTGTCTCTTAATACTATTTTACCCAAGAGGGACGCCGTGCAAAACCTCCTTCAATTAAGATCCATTACGACGGAGAGAACAATGTTGGCCAACGTTTCCTGCAGATATGGATTTGAGATGTGGATTTTACTCCAGTGGCGGGTGCAGATGTGCTTTACTGTAATTGTATGCAATAAGACACGTAGACACTACATGGCTCTCTGTTCACCTCCTTCCATCACTCGCCGAGCGCATGCTGCACAGCGTGGCACCGCGCCCAGTGTTTGTCTGTGATTAAATGATGATCGTGTGGAGGGAAAAGCATGTCCCACAGCACTCTGCGTGGTTTCCATTAGCTCGCTGCAATTGAATCTCTGAGAGCAGATACAAGTTGGGTGAAGTGCTTAAATGGGGATTTTAACTTCACGTTCCACTTATTTAATGATGACACCTCCACCCAACAATGCCTTCCAAGATGTATTGATGAGCATTGTGGGTTTTTTTTTAAGGCATTTTCTTCTTCTCGGTTCCCATTTGGCGAGAAACGGGCCAAGAATACACAGCGCCAGAATGAAGCCGAGCAAATGTCTGATTTGATTTTCTTGCAGGAAACAGTGTGGCTCCATTGGATTTGTCACATTTGTGAAAACAAAGATGGGTTGCTCTGCGGCTAAGTGCTTCATGGTTATTGTTGTTGATGGTTTTGCGGGTGTTCCCTTGAAAGCCTTTTTACCTCTGAGATGGAAAGAGCAGCAAATAGTCAGGAAGCACGGAAGAGAGCAAATATACAAGTGTTGCCTCTCATGAATAACACATGAGGTTTATGTTACTTACTTGACATAAGCTCTAACCCAACTCTGCTATGTTGTGTGCACAGAAAAGATCCAAGTGTGCACAGTATTTAGACAAAAACAACACCAGAGTGTATGAAATAGAGAAAGGACAAGTATTACGAAAGGCATCAGAGGGTTGATGCATAACCTCCACATTCCACACACTGCAATATAAATGTACAAGTAAATATATAGTACACGTCTGTAATAGTGTTTTTGACTATGTATTATTTCACTATGATGTCATTCGTGCCAATCAGTCACAAATAGTTTGCAAATCAATATATGCTTTAAATCATCCAATTAGGATTTTTGGTTGTTGAGATATAGGCAAAAAGGTGTTTTCGGACCATGATGATTTCAGACGACCTTTGACAAAACTACTCCAAAATCAAATCACCTCTAAATAACGTTCATTTTCTATACCCTCTTACTTCAGTTAAATGTCAAGGGGGAGCTGCAGCTGATCCCAGCAGTCAAAGGAGGACAGGCAGGGTACACCCTGGGCAGGTCGCCAGTCCACCACAGGGCCATAAATAGACAGACAAACACATTCACACGCTCAGTTACCTCTAGATATCTATCCATGTAACATTCCCACCATGTTTTATCTATTTAGGCTTCTTGGTTGTTGAGATATACAAGAAAAGGTGTTTTTCAGACAATGTTTTCCTTGACTTTGATCTTTGGCCTTTGACCAAACTGCTCCAAAATCTAATGTAACTATTCAAGTAATATAGTCCCACCATGTTTGAAGGAAATCTGTCTAGCTGTTTTTGAGTTATCTTGTCCAAAGTGACACAGATACACACACCAGTGACAAAAAAAGTACTCTCTTATACAGGCGTCAGAGACCGAATGGTCCCCATAAAACTCGTGGAAG
This sequence comes from Thalassophryne amazonica, assembly GCF_902500255.1. Lineage (NCBI taxonomy): Eukaryota > Metazoa > Chordata > Actinopteri > Batrachoidiformes > Batrachoididae > Thalassophryne > Thalassophryne amazonica. The sequence goes on along the minus strand of NC_047117.1, from coordinate 68,285,452 downwards.
GGGTAAAACTAATATATATATAGTTGTATGTAAAAGTTTGGGCACCCCTGATGATTTCCATGATTTTCCTTTAGAAATCATTGGTTGTTTAGATCAGCAACTTCAGTTAAATATATCATATAGCAGACATACAGTGATATTTGAGAATGAAATGTATAGGATTTACAGAAAGTGTGCAATAATTCTTTAAACAAAATTAGGCAGGTGCATAAATTTGGGCACCCCAAAAGGAAAAAATACATAAATATTTAGTAGATCCTCCTTTTGCAGAAATAACAGCCTCTAAATGCTTCCTATAGCTTCCAATGAGAGTCTGGATTTTGGTTGAAAGTATTTTGGACCATTCTTCTTTACAAAACATCTCAGGTTTGTTGGTTTCTGAGCATGGACAGCCCACTTAAAATCACAACACAGATTTTCATTAATATTCAGGTCTGGGGACTGACATGGCCATTCCAGAATGTTGTACTTGAATGCCTTAGTAGATATTGAGTAGTGTTTAGGGTCGTTCTCTTGTTGAAAGATCCAGCCCTGGCACAACTTCAGCTTTGTCACTGATTCATGAACATTGTTCTCAAGAATCTGCTGATATTGACTGGAATCCATGTGACCCTCAACTTTAACAAGATTCCCAGTACCTGCACTGGCCACACAGCCGCACAGCATGATGGAACCACCTCCAAATTTTAGTGTAGGTAGCAAGCATTTTTCTTGGAATGCTGTGTTCTTTTTCAGCCATGCATACTGCCCCTTTTTATGTCCAAATAACTCAATTTTAGTTTCATCTACAGTGTTGCCACAGTTACTTTGAAAAAGTAATCCAATTACTGATTACTGATTACTCCTTGAAAAAGTAATTTAGGTACTTCACTGATTACTCAATTGTAAAAGTAAATAAGTAAAATTACTAGTTACTTTTTAGTTACTTCCCCAGCTGCCGACAACAACCTCTGCCACCTCAACATGACAGTGATACTTGTTTTGCAAAAACTCACTTTATAGTCACCCTTTCTTGACTTCAATGAAAATAAATACTTGTTTTATAAAATGTAAAATAAAGACCTCTTTCTTGACCTCATATTTAACTGTTGACAGCACTGTAACAGTAAAACTTGCAATTTCTAACGTACATTGTTTATAAATGTAACTATTAAATTCTTTCTAACATTTTTCTAACATTTAAATTCTCTCTAAACATGTTACCGTCAAAATTATTATTATTACACTTAGTATTAGTAGTTGTAGTTAAAAAAGGCTTCAAAACTGGACCTTTAATCTACGGGTGTTGTGGGGGGGGGGCACATCCTTGCCCCACGCCGCCATTTGGATTCGCCCCTGCTTTGGCGTTTGAGCACAAAGAATGTATAACATTTATTTGTGCAGAAAACATGACCAGATTTACAGGTAAGAAAGTTTTATTGCGTTTTCACATGTGGTCCTCAGAAAGAGAGTTTAGGTGCATTTGAGTGGAAAATAGCGATGTGTCGCGGAGGATCAGCTGGTTTTAGCAAGCAGATACGGAGCGGCTCAGCTCAGAATTCTAAATAAAGGAGAAAAAAGCATTAAAATGTCTTTGTAAAGCTCAGTGCAGGTGTGCTGTTGTCACCACGCTTTAAGAGGTGAGGACGAGTCATTACTGCTGCAGAAAACCGTGGATGAAAAGCTCACAGCTCGCTTAAAGTGGCCAGTTCAGTCGAACCCCGACCCCCTGCCCACGGACCAAGTTTAATGCTGCTATTGATCCACAATGCAAAAATAATAGTAACGCACAGTGACTTGGAGAAGTAACCTTAATCTTATTACTGATTTGGAAAGATTAACGCGTTAGATTACTCATTACTAAAAAAGTGGTTAGATTAGAGTAACGCGTTAATAAGTAATGCGTTATCGGCATCACTGTTCATCTGTCCACAGCACCTTATTCCAAAATGAAGCTGGCTTATCCAAATGTGCTTTAGCATACCTCAAGCAACTCTGTTTGTGGTGTGTATGCAGAAAAGGCTTCCTTTGCATTATAGCATCATACAGCATCTCTTTGTGGAAAGTGTGCTGTATAGTTGAATGATGCACAGAGACACTATCTGTAGCAAGATCATGTTGTAGGTCTTTGGAGCAGGTCTGTAGGTTGACTATGACTGTTCTCACCATCCTTCGCTTCAGCTTATCTGAGATTTTTCTTGGCCTGCCACTACGGGCCTTAACTAGTACTGTGCCTGTGGTCTTCCATTTCCTGTTCCTCACAGTGGAAACTGACAGCTGAAATCTCTGACGTAGCTTTTTGTATCCTTCTCCTAAACCATGATGTTGAACAGTCTTTCTTTTCATGTCACTTGAGAGTTGTTTAGAGGCTCCCATGTTGCCACTCATTAGAAGAGATGCAAAGAGGGGAAACATTTGCAAATGGCCACCTTAAATACCCTTTCTCATGATTGGATTCACCTGTGTAAGGAGGTCAAGGATCAATCAATCAATCAATCAACTTTTTTCTTATATAGCGCCAAATCACAACAAACAGTTGCCCCAAGGCGCTCCACATTGTAAGGCAAGGCCATACAATAATTATGAAAAACCCCAACGGTCAAAACGACCCCCTATGAGCAAGCACTTGGCCACAGTGGGAAGGAAAAACTCCCTTTTAACAGGAAGAAACCTCCAGCAGAACCAGGCTCAGGGAGGGGCAGTCTTCTGCTGAGACTGGTTGGGGCTGAGGGAAAGAACCAGGAAAAAGACATGCCGAGAAGGGGGGCAGAGATCGATCACTAATGATTAAATGCAGAGTGATGCATACGGAGCAAAAAGAGAAAGAAACAATCAATGAGCTTACCAAACCAATTTTGTGTTCTAATAATTAGCGCTAAATGTATTCAAATCAATAAAACGACAAGGGTGCCCAAATTTATGCACCTGCCTAATTTTGTTTAAATAATTATTTCACTCTTTCTGTAAATACTAGAAACTTCATTTCACTTCTCAAATATCAGTGTGTTCATTTCTATATTATATATTTAACTGAAATTTCTGATCCAGACAACCAATGATTTATAAAGGCAAATCGTGAAAATTATCAGGGGTGCCCAAACTTTTGCATACAACTGTATATGAGTGATCTGTTATGTTCCATTTGTCCTTCTTTTGACTCCATACCACATCTCATGTCTCAATTTTTGTGTCAAATTACTGGTTCTATTGGTGTAGATGTAACTCTTTGACAGAAATGGAAGCACTGCCATAGTAACAGACAAAAACAACAAAACTCTTCCACTCAGTAACTCAGTAGCTCAGTAACCATCACCACCACCAGTACTTATAGAAACCTGGGGTCTCTATCTGTTCCAGTTTGTTATTTGTTCACGAAAATGGTCAGAAATACCTGTTTTGACCTTTGACCTCAAAGGAATAATCCCTGCCTGTATCTCAGTAACTTCTCGCACAACAGGACACATATTAGTTTCAAATTACTCAGGGACCACGAGTTTCTCTTTCAGCTGCAAATAATTATTTGTTCCCAAAAAGAACCAGAAATGCTTGTTTTAATCTCAAACCCCAATTAAATAATCTTTTGTTTTAACTCAATAACCAGTGATATGAGATAAGCGTTGTTGCTGTTTTTCTTTTGGCTGCTCCCATTTTGTTAATTATTTATTCCTGAAAATGACCAGAAATGCCTATTTTGACCTTTGGTCCTGGTTCAATCATCTGTTGCTGCATCTCAGTATCCAGACACACAGGAAACCAAATTTTTGGCTCATATTATTCAAAGGCCCCCAAGTGTCTGTTCGTGGCAATACCACATGATTTTAAAATGAAAATGACCATGATGGAACAAACAACACAAGCCGAGATGTTTTCCTGTGTGTCTGCTGTGGAAACACACTTCTAACATAAATCAGCCTTGAGCTACTTTTGCGGTTGTGGAGATCGATAAGGTATAAACTCATAGTAATTTCTTTTTAATCGTATATGTCAGTGTGGGAGGGGCTTGGCATGAGAGCTATGCATTAAAATGGAAGATAAAGATGCACAGAGGTAAAGCCAGAGGAGGCGGCGGTAACCACATTCGTGGAACACTGGGAAGGATGAGATGCTGGAAAAGGAAAGGAAGGATGAGATGCTGGAAATGAGACACAATGAAGAAACTGCACATGGAAAGACACAGTAAAAACCTATTATTGAGAAAAAAAAAGAGGGGAAAGGAAAAGGAGACAAGAGTGATGAAGCGGAAAAAGTGTGGGAAAAGACAGCAATGGAGGAAGAGTCAAAAGGAAAAAGAAGAAAAAGTGGAAGCCCAAAAACTGAAGAGGTGAAAACCAAATGAAGGTGATGAGTAAAGATAATAATAGAGAAGATGATGAAGATTAATATCAATAAAAAAGAACTAAACATCAATTATGCATGTTATGGATTTTATAACAGTGTATGAATTATTGATCATTTCACTTTTCTGATGTACAAAAGTTGAACCTTTTTGTTATTTCTTGAGCATTTCAAGCGTGCACTTTTTAAAACTTGTTAAAAGAAACATTCAGTTATGTGTAACAATTTAATCTCTTTTGCATTCTCCATTTAAACAATTGGGTTTTGTAGGTTTGGTTAACCTACATTAATTAAATATCGCATTTAATTTCTTCGAGCTGCATGTGTCACAGGGGAACTTCCTCTCTTGGGGAATTATTGTTTTCTGTCTTAGTGTCAGTCACCAAGTTAATCCTCTTCAGCCCAGGCAAAATTACAATTTTTTTTTTACACATTTTACAAACTTCATGCCTTGACAGTAGTAAAGCTCCCATTTTGACATAAATGGGAATTGGTTGATAATTCATGCAGATACGGTTTGTCCACAGTAGGTTCTGTGATTAATGAAATGTGCACAACTTAATCATCAGTCTTAGACGGCTTCACCGTGCAGCAAAGTACGGAAGAGTTGGGAGGGAGAGGATTAATCATCGTTTAACCTGAAATCCCAACCGAACCCTAACCCTGGAGTTTTCCTGAGGACAACTGATGAGTCCCCTAGACTGGAGTTTCCCCCTTTTTCCAGGTTTAGGATTAGTGTTAGATTGAGGAGACACTACAACTGAACTGGTGATTCCTAAACAGGAGCCAAGGATCATCAGCCAGGAGCTTATCCAGGGTGAGAAGTCTTCAGATAGTAATAATACCCGGCTGCTTTTAACCAGACCACTGTGATCCTGCTGTTAGTCTCCCTTCAGTGGCTCAGAGTCCATGCGAGGGCTGATTTTATGGTTCTGTTTTTCATATATAAACTCTTGAATGGTTGTGCACTCTTCCTTTTTTTCTTCAGAGCCCCCCTACTTGTACCAATGAAAGAAACAATGAGCCCCTCCCCCTCAAAAAAGGAACAAACTGATTCTTTCCTTCTTTTTTAAATTGATGACACCCCCCCCCCCCATCTCTTTGGTTCATCCAAAGAAAATTACATTTTTAATTAGTTTTCACTGTCAAATAAGTGTGTTATTATGACTATTTAAGTAATAGGTGAATTTTAATTTTGATAACGTTAGATCAGACAAAACTTCAGGCTCCCCCCTGGGATCTTCAGCAACCCCCTAAGGGGTGCTTGGACCCCAGGATGGGAACCAGGGTGTCTGAGTCAGAAGAAGTCGGCGGGTGGTAGAACATACTGCATATTGTGCTCCTACTTTGTGGTTTGTTTTCTAGTTAGTATTAAATTAACTTAAATTGATATTATTTTATTAAGCATGGCCTTATGTTATATTGTCAATGCTAAATTTTAAAATTTTCTCTTTTTATCTATTTATGTTGAAATCTGGTGCTTTTTTTTAACCTTTTGTGTATCTTGATTGTTTTTACATTTGTTTGGATTGTGTTAGGTGCTTTGAACTCACTTCTTGAAACAAAATGTATTATTGTTATGAAAAAATTATAACAATCTCTTTGTATTTTGCAAATCCAAACACGATTAATGTATTTTATTTTAAACTTTAAATTAAAACAAATTTGTTTATTTTCATGTGCAGTAATTTAATCTGAATTTCAAGTATTAATTCTGCTATTATCATTACTATTATTATTACTACACATTAAAATTTACAGGTAAATTAATTAACTATACTATTTTTGGATGTTACCGCCTCATTGTATTAAAAGTCTATAGGAAAATTAAAGCACAGAAATGTTTTTTTTTTTTTAGTTTTCTTAAATAAAAATTGTGCCAGAACAGTTTTGTGTTTCCATAAATTTTTGTCTTTATTTTGATCATTTAAAAGCTGGTGCCAGGTTTTACGTAACAAGAAACTCATTTGAAGCAGTTATAGCAAATTAAATAGCTGCTCACTTCCAAAAATAAATCCAATCAAAAATGATTGTCATGACAAGTGCTAAAACATAAATATTGCATTCATATTTTTATTGTCACTCATATACAGTTGCCTTTACTTTAGGATGAAATTTCCCTGGAAGATTGTTTTTCTTTAAATGTAACATTTGCAGAGTTCAGATTGTTTTTTTTCTGATATTTACTGATTATTACAGAAACCATGCGATGATTTAAGACTTGATTTAAGACAAAATATTATTTTCCCACAGTTTTGTCACTTAAAATCTAAAATCAATCAAGGGGAGCTTCTCATGTAAAAACCCCAGCGAGGGGAACCTCGATACAGCGCAGAGGTGACGTCACGCTCCGTAATGCCTGTGATTGGATGGCGCCGATAGAAAAAAAAAAGGGAAACCCTTTGCCATAAGAGGCGGGCGCGCGTACCGCGCTCCGCACGCCCTCGGAGAAGTCGCATTCTCAGAAATCCAAACATTTTCCTGATATTACACTAGGCCGCGAGTTTAATTTATCCCAGGTGTAATTAGGTGGAACGAGTTAAAAGTCTGCATGTTGCTATTACAGATTAATATGTGTGCAATCAGGACGCAGTCCCTTTACGTATTAAAAAATCAGTGGCGCGCACACGCGGAGTTATTTCCTCTCGGCTGAAGGAGAAGCTCCCTCCTCCTCCTCCTCCTTCTCGCTGCTACTGTACTCGCTAAATAACGCGCGCCCCGCCGCCTCCACTGCGCATGCACGAACGTCGTAATATGAAGTAGGCCTCCTGTTTTTCTCCCCAGCCCGCGCGGAGTCCTCCCGGCCCCCACCGCCCCGTCCACAGCGTTCAAAGTAAAGCACAACACGGAGGCTGGCGCAGATTATTCGTGAAGGTAAGGCGTTCCACATGCATGACCCAAACGGCCAACGTATGGCCGGCCGTTAATCGGAGGCGGCCGTTGTGGCGGTTGAACGGCGCGTCTCGTAGCTCGCGCGGAAGCGGCGGGACTGCAGCGGAGGCTTCAGGAGTGTTTCCGCACGCTCGAGGGACAGCAGGGCCCAGTGACCCACATTCGGAGCAGCCAGTGTGTATGTGCGCGAGTGGGCGGTCGTGTGCGCGCCTGTGTTTGTTTATGTGTGTGTGCGTGCGAGTCCGTGTGTGCATACATCTGCCGCGAAAATGTTTCCACCGTTGCTGCGTTTTTTTTTATTTATTTTTATTTTTTTGGACGTTTTCTCCCTTTTCAACTGTCGACGGCGGTTGACGAGCGGCGATCAACGGCTCATACGTTATTTTGGCTTCAGTGTCAGTTGTTACGTGACAGCTTGAGGCTCGATGCCAGCTACCTTCATGTTTGTGTTGTCTTGTTTAAAGATTCCCCATAAACGTGAAATGAAATGCTTGAGCTGTCATTACTGTGTTATTCCGTGTCTGTGTGCATGTTGTGGAAGAAAACAGGCACAGTGAGATTTTTTTTTTTTTTTTTTTTTTACGGTAGCAGGTTTAGCCTGTTAGCTAGCTAAATAGGTTGCGGTTGTATAATGAGCACCTGTGGCTCAAAAAATATTTTTCACACATTTTAAATTTAACAACATCTAATCTTAATGTCTTTACCTGGTAATTACTGACTGATCTGGTAGGCAAGTTTGGTGTTACTGTGCAGAAGCGCCCAATGAAGACTATTTGACCATCAGAAATGACAGGTCAGGTCACTGTTTCCCAAAGTAGGGTCCCGGGACCACTGTTGGGCCAGTCACAGAGTTGTGGAAAATGTGGCTGTACAACATTCAGCAAGTTATAATAATAATAATAATAACAACAACAACAATAATTCTGGATAAAGTGGAAGAAAATGGATGGATAATAATAATAATAATAATAATGATGATGATGATGTGTCAGTCTGTGAGGCCAGAAATTAAAATGATCTAAAATGTATTTTTTTAACAATGCTGTTCCCATATAATTTTGCCATATTTGTTGCTAATGTAAACAGTGGGTTATAATATAAATAGCAAAAGCAATGTATTAGGGGGCTGGACAATATACTGCAGTTTTATTGTATGCCCAGGTTATTTCTGTTTTTATGGCAAGGACAGGAGCAAATATTTTTTATTTTCAAAATATCGCAAATATTTATTGGATTGTAACTATTTCCCAACATTCAACACTAATTACCAAATTGAATTAGTACACTGTGACACTATGGTTCAGTGGTTCCCAGTCTTTTCTGTGCCCCCCCCCACTTTGTTGATGAGAATAGCTTTGTTGTCAACAGTATTAAGTTGTTTTGTTTACTATTATTATTTTTCTGCCAATGGGATTGCTATGCCTTTCAATATTATGTAATCCCACTGCTCAGGTTATAGACACTTGAATTTGAAACAGTTTTTGCTTAGCATCATGTGGCCATGTGATCCTTTGTGTATGCCATTGAATAGGTATAGAATTTTCTTCGGTACAAGAAAGTCAAGTAGGAAACCCCAAATTATGACTGAAGCTATATGTTTATTTAGCACAGACCTTCAGACTCTTTGAGTCAGTTCTTATCCTAGGCTATACCATCACAAACAGGGCCAGACGTCAACACAATAATAAGAAAATTGCTTTCATACGGAGATATGCCAATCTGACCAAAGCCATGAAATGGTCCTGATCAAGGCATTTCTTGATGGATTGGTATGAGAAAAATTAAACATAAGTCATACAATTTAGTGCTTCTTCTGTATGGCTTGACTTCATACGGTGCATTCACAAAGGATTCACTGAGCTCCACTTTTTCCACATTTTGTTATGTTACAGCCTTATTCTAAAATGGATGACATTCATTTTTCCCTCAAAATTCTACACACAATACCCCATAATGACAATGTGAAAAAGTTTTTTGTTTTTTTTTAGATTTTTGCACATTTATTAAAAATAAGAAAGCTGAGAAATCACGTGTACTAAAGTATTCGCAGCCTTTGCCATGAAGCTCAAAATTGAGCTTCATTGATAATTGATAATTGATAATCAATTTTCACTGATTATCCTTGAGATGTTTCTACAATTTAATTGTAGTCCAGCTGGGGTAAATTCAGTTGATTGGACATGATTTGGAAAGACACACACTTGTCTACATATTAGGTCCCACAGTTGACAGTGTATGTCAGAGCACAATCTAAGCATGAAGTCAAAGGAATTGTCTGTAGACCTCAGACAGGATTGTCTCAAGGTAGAAATCTGGGGAAGGGTAGTGAAACATTTCTGTTGCTTTGAAGGACCCAATGAGCACAGTGGCCTCCATCATCTGTAAATTGAAGAAGTTCGGATCCACCAGGAGTCTTCCTAGAGCTGGCTACCTGCCTAAACTGCGTGAATGGGGGAGAAGGGCCTTAGTCAGGGAGGTGATCAATCAATCAATCAATCAATCAATTTTTTTATATAGCGCCAAATCACAACAAACAGTTGCCCCAAGGCGCTTTATATTGTAAGGCAAGGCCATACAATAATTATGTAAAACCCCAACGGTCAAAACGACCCCCTGTGAGCAAGCACTTGGCTACAGTGGGAAGGAAAAACTCCCTTTTAACAGGAAGAAACCTCCAGCAGAACCAGGCTCAGGGAGGGGCAGTCTTCTGCTGGGACTGGTTGGGGCTGAGGGAGAGAACCAGGAAAAAGACATGCTGTGGAGGGGAGCAGAGATCGATCACTAATGATTAAATGCAGAGTGGTGCATACAGAGCAAAAAGAGAAAGAAACAGTGCATCATGGGAACCCCCCAGCAGTCTACGTCTATAGCAGCATAACTAAGGGATGGTTCAGGGTCACCTGATCCAGCCCTAACTATAAGCTTTAGCAAAAAGGAAAGTTTTAAGCCTAATCTTAAAAGTAGAGAGGGTGTTTGTCTCCCTGATCTGAATTGGGAGCTGGTTCCACAGGAGAGGAGCCTGAAAGCTGAAGGCTCTGCCTCCCATTCTACTCTTACAAACCCTAGGAACTACAAGTAAGCCTGCAGTCTGAGAGCGAAGCGCTCTATTGGGGTGATATGGTACTACGAGGTCCCTAAGATAAGATGGGACCTGATTATTCAAAACCTTATAAGTAAGAAGAAGAATTTTAAATTCTATTCTAGAATTAACAGGAAGCCAATGAAGAGAGGCCAATATGGGTGAGATATGCTCTCTCCTTCTAGTCCCCGTCAGCACTCTAGCTGCAGCATTTTGAATTAACTGAAGGCTTTTTAGGGAACTTTTAGGACAACCTGATAATAATGAATTACAATAGTCCAGCCTAGAGGAAATAAATGCATGAATTAGTTTTTCAGCATCACTCTGAGACAAGACCTTTCTGATTTTAGAGATATTGCGTAAATGCAAAAAAGCAGTCCTACATATTTGTTTAATATGCGCTTTGAATGACATATCCTGATCAAAAATGACTCCAAGATTTCTCACAGTATTACTAGAGGTCAGGGTAATGCCATCCAGAGTAAGGATCTGGTTAGACACCATGTTTCTAAGATTTGTGGGGCCAAGTACAATAACTTCAGTTTTATCTGAGTTTAAAAGCAGGAAATTAGAGGTCATCCATGTCTTTATGTCTGTAAGACAATCCTGCAGTTTAGCTAATTGGTGTGTGTCCTCTGGCTTCATGGATAGATAAAGCTGGGCATCATCTGCGTAACAATGAAAATTTAAGCAATACCGTCTAATAATACTGCCTAAGGGAAGCATGTATAAAGTGAATAAAATTGGTCCTAGCACAGAACCTTGTGGAACTCCATAATTAACTTTAGTCTGTGAAGAAGATTCCCCATTTACATGAACAAATTGTAATCTATTAGACAAATATGATTCAAACCACCGCAGCGCAGTGCCTTTAATACCTATGGCATGCTCTAATCTCTGTAATAAAATTTTATGGTCAACAGTATCAAAAGCAGCACTGAGGTCTAACAGAACAAGCACAGAGATGAGTCCACTGTCCGAGGCCATAAGAAGATAATTTGTAACCTTCACTAATGCTGTTTCTGTACTATGATGAATTCTAAAACCTGACTGAAACTCTTCAAATAGACCATTCCTCTGCAGATGATCAGTTAGCTGTTTTACAACTACCCTTTCAAGAATTTTTGAGAGAAAAGGAAGGTTGGAGATTGGCCTATAATTAGCTAAGATAGCTGGGTCAAGTGATGGCTTTTTAAGTAATGGTTTAATTACTGCCACCTTAAAAGCCTGTGGTACATAGCCAACTAACAAAGATAGATTGATCATATTTAAGATCGAAGCATTAAATAATGGTAGGGCTTCCTTGAGCAGCCTGGTAGGAATGGGGTCTAATAAACATGTTGATGGTTTGGATGAAGTAACTAATGAGAATAACTCAGACAGAACAATCGGAGAGAAAGAGTCTAACCAAATACCGGCATCACTGAAAGCAGCCAAAGATAACGATATGTCTTTGGGATGGTTATGAGTAATTTTTTCTCTAATAGTTAAAATTTTGTTAGCAAAGAAAGTCATGAAGTCATTACTAGTTAAAGTTAATGGAATACTCAGCTCAATAGAGCTCTGACTCTTTGTCAGCCTGGCTACAGTGCTGAAAAGAAACCTGGGGTTGTTCTTATTTTCTTCAATTAGTGATGAGTAGAAAGATGTCCTAGCTTTACGGAGGGCTTTTTTATAGAGCAACAGATTCTTTTTCCAGGCTAAGTGAAGATCTTCTAAATTAGTGAGACGCCATTTCCTCTCCAACTTACGGGTTATCTGCTTTAAGCTACGAGTTTGTGAGTTATACCACGGAGTCAGACACTTCTGATTTAAAGCTCTCTTTTTCAGAGGAGCTACAGCATCCAAAGTTGTCTTCAATGAGGATGTAAAACTATTGACGAGATACTCTATCTCCCTTACAGAGTTTAGGTAGCTACTCTGCACTGTGTTGGTATATGGCATTAGAGAACATAAAGAAGGAATCATATCCTTAAACCTAGTTACAGCGCTTTCTGAAAGACTTCTAGTGTAATGAAACTTATGCCCCACTGTGATCAAGAACCCGATAGAGGAGAACCTTCCAGAAGAACAATCTTCTTTGCAGCAATACACCAATCAGGCCTGTATGGTAGAGTGGCCAGATGGAATCCACTCCTTACCTGAAGGACTCTCAGACCATGAGAAACAAAATTCTCTGGTCTGATGAGACTAAGATTGAACTCTTTGGCTTGAATCCCAGGCATCATGTTTGGAGGAAACCAGGCACCATCCCTACAGTAAAGCATGGTGGTGGCAACATCATGCTGTTGGGATGTTTTTCAGCGGCAGGAACTGAGAGACTAGATAGGATTGAGGGAAAGATGAATGCAGCAAATGTACAGAGTAGTCATGTGAATCTCATCACTGACAACGATTTGATGCACACCTTGGTACACTACCAGCGATACAATAAATATAGCGATACATGACGATACTGATGATACTGACGATACAATGCGATTCACTCCTGTACCCGATTTGATGGTGATTCAGTTCCTCACAATGCGACACAATGCAATTTGGTGCGATACGAATTTAGGGATGGGTATTGATAAGATTTTATTGATATTGATGCAATTATCGATTCCCTTATCAATACCTACTGTGAATTTTCTAACATTTTATGAAATTGGTCACTGGACCCTTGATCTCTGGACATAAAAATAAAAATCAATAAAATCTGTACATGGTCACTGGATCCTTGATGCACATGATGGATCCTTGATCTTTGGACATATAGAAATAAACAAAATCTGTAGTTTTTGTCAAAAGCATTTCCTTTCAGATATTAACGGCACAAATGGAACTCCATAGATTCTGAGCTGTGCTCTATGCTGCACTTCAGGATGGACGAGTAAATAATAGGAAATGGAGGACGTCTCATTTTGGGGAAAAAACTGTTTTTTGTCGGTTGTAGTTCTATTTTTTGTATTATAATTTTTGGAAAGAGGTGTCATTTGATTTAAAATGGCAATTCGCTCTGAAGTTCTTAATTCCAAGCGAAATCTGCGTGGCTCTTTGGAGCTGCGCACTTAGTCCCACAAAACAGAGGATATTATTTATTATTATTATTATTATTATTATTTCCTTTACCTGATGGACAACTTCAATTTACGCGCCGGCTGGTGCTCACGCCATTGAACTTGCCTCCTATGAAAATCAGCGAAGCAGAGAACCAGCGAACAGCGAGTCAAAATGCTGCTTCGTTGCTTCAAGCTTAAAGCAGACCCGCTGCAGTCTGCAATCAACCTAGAGAAATTTCATTTTCATGATAAACACCCTCACAAACAACGTCGCTCCAGTGTCCTGAACAATCCGTGGTGCATTCAATGTTCCTCGGAAAAATCAATGCAAGCAGGCAGCAAGCGATGCAGCACGATTCAGCTAGTCAATTGAATCGATGCACTCGTATCGTGCACATTTGTGTCTAGATACTGATTCGTATCAATTAATCTCCACATGCCTAGTACAGAGACATCCTGGATGAATACCTGCTCCAGAGCGCTCTTGACCTTAGACTGGGGTGATGGGTCATCTTTCAGCAGGACAATGCACACAGCCAAGATTCAGGACAACTCTGTGACTATCCTTGAGTGGTCCAGCCAAAGTCCAGACCTGAATCCGATTGGACATCTCTTGAGAGATCTGAAAATGGCTGTGCACCGACGCTCCCCATCCAATCTGATGGAGCTTGAGAGGTGCTGCAAAGAGGAATGGGAAAAACTGCCCACAGATAGATGCACCAAGCTTGTGGCATCATATTCAAGAACACTTGTAATTGCTCCCAAAGGTGCATCAACAGAGTATTGAGCAAAGGGTTTGAATACTTAAGTAGATGTGATTTTTTTTTAATAAATATGCAAAAAAAATCATGTTGTCATTATGAGGTATTGTGTGTAGAATTCATTCAAGTTCTACCGCTTAGTCCAATTAAGGGTCGCGGGGGGCTGGAGCCTATCCCAGCAGCCATAGGGCGTGCGGCGGGGTACAACCAGGACAGGACGCCAGTCTGTCGCAGGGCCACAAGCAGACAAACAAACACAGACACAACCACACACACACCTACGGACAATTTAAAGATTCCAATCCACCTAACCTGCATGTCTTTGGATGTGGGAAGAAACTGGAGCCCCCTGGAGGAAACCCATGCAAACACAGGGAGAACATGCAAACTCCACACAGAAAGGCCACGGGAATTGAACCCACGACCTCCTCGCTGTGAGGCAACAATGCTAACCACTAATGCACCGTGCTGCCCTGTGTGTAGAATTTTGAGGGGAAAAAAATGAATTTACTCCATTTTGTAATAAGGCATACATCAAAATATGGAAAAAGTGAAATGCTGTGAATACTTTCCGGGCGTGCTGTAAGCGCGGTGCAGATGGAGCAAACAGCCAGCAAGTGTTCTGTCAGCGCTTGTTGCTGCTTACCCCCCCCCAAAAAAATGCTTTGGGAACATCTACCAAGGGCAACAGATGGATGAAAAATTATCTGAGGGCTATAATCTGGCTTGTTTACGTCACTGTGAGGTGATGCACATGAACTTGGAGTGTCCCTTCTCAAATAAAATAAATAAGTTATCTGTGTCAACACATATTAAGGCTCTTCTTTGCTTAAAATATGCACCAACTGGGTTTCTGACTGATGGTGCATATGATGCTTGTCTTCTTGTCTAATCAGGGTACGCTTTCTACACAAATGTCATTTGTGGGTTTTTTTTCCTTTTAACAGGCACTGTACAGGGCCATATCCAGAAGGACGAGGGGTCTGAAGGACCCCCCCCCCCCCCCCAGAGTAATAATGATCCTAGTAAAAATAATAACGATGTTGAAATTACTTTTAACAACTAAAATGTGATTCAATCAATGTTACTTTGTGTACTAGCTTTACTGCTATAATACGTACTACACTAGGTGTAATTCATGAGCCATATAAATATCTGTTGATTATGTAAAAATAATTAAACAAATTAATGAAAACAAAGAGCAGCTTATGTTTAAAATATACCATGATTTTTTTGCCATACAATCCACTTCTTGTGCTAAGTTCTATATTTTTGACTCATTTAGATGTATGTAAATACCCCCCAAATAACAGCAGACTTTCTAAACTGTCTTCTCATATTTATCTTTGATACTAAACAAATCAAATCCAAACCAAAATATGCTTCAATATATGCTTCGGTACTTTCCAAAGAGACTGTTTGGTTCATGATTTAAGGGGTTCTCTTGTTGTTGTTGATACTGGGAGCTCTAGTGCCAGAAGTTAAGTGAAGTTAAGAAGTAACAAGAGCACAGTGAGAGCTGGTGCTGGCATCTCTACAGGTTATCACTTTGGTGCTACAGGTATTAAGTGAAATTTGTAAAGCTATTGCTGATAATTCATATTGAACGTCATTTGCAAACCTGACGACTGCTTTTTAAAGTATCTGGTACACATTTTACACTCTGGGTGCATTGCTACACAGTTGCACCAAAACTTCACAAAAGTTTCCAAATTTAAGAAGTTGCAGGTGCAGCACATAAGAGATGATATGAGTAAATGAATCTTTTGAATAAAAATTCCACATTGTGTAGTCAGTTAGTGGTGAAGCATTTGTTGGCTTAAATTTCATAAAACACACATTTAACAGACTTTTTCAATGGAAACAGGTTTAAATGAGGAAAATGCGCCACTGCAGCATAATTCAAATATTGAGCCAGTAAATGGGATTCCCACCCATTGCCATGCTGTGCTTATGTGAAACAGGTGTTTGTCTGGTCTCTATTTGTAATGCAGAAATGTTTCGCCATCCAGCAGAAAAATTTAAATTATGATTATAATTTTACATTATTGGGGGGCAGCATGGTGCCTCAGTGGTGGTTACAGCAAGAACGTTGTGGGATCTTTTCCCACCTAGTCCTTCATTTGCATGTTCTAGCCATGTTCTCTTGAGTTCCTTCTGGGTGTTCTGTGCAAGTTAGGTGAAATGGTGACACTAAATTGACCGTAAGTGTGAGTGTGAATGTGTTTGTCTGTCTATATGTGGCCTTACAATAGACTGCTGCCTGTCAAAGGTGTACCCCACCGCATACCCAATGACTGCTGGGATATAGGGTCCACCCCCCCCCCACCCCCCCCGTGAGCCTTGATTGGAGTACGCGAGTATAGAAGAATGAATGATGGTTTGGTGCTTTTTCTGGTGAAAGAACTGCTTAATTCTTGGTACACACACATTTTCATATATATAAATTTCCATATGCATTTCTGATATATATATATATATATATATATATATATATATACACACACACACACACACACACACACACACACACACACACACACACACACACACACACACACACACACTCTACTGTTGTGAAATATTGGAAAAGCTGATTAGTAACAGTAACATAACATATTTTACAGCGAATCATGCTAAAATAGAATCAACTCAGGCATTCCAAAGGTCTGAATCAGACTAGAACTTTGCATTTGTGGGCAGTTAGTGGTGACTCATGTCCTCGATGTTTTTTCTTAGCATATTATGTGCATTAGTTTTCGGTTCACTGACAAAAATGAACAAACACTCCAGAGCTTTCAATGTTAAAGGTAAAATGTACTTATGTATACACTATTAAATACCTGTATCTGCGTCAATAAGGATTGTAATGTTGTTGACATTGACAATAAAGCTCTTTTATCCCATCATGGCGCTGAAAACTGTGATTTATGGGCTAGCGCTAAGATGTTTGAATAATTAGCCGATTTTGCTAAATAATGTAATTTTTTTTCTTTATCCAATTAGTTACCTTGAGGCACACAGTGTTGCCATAAATGATATCAATATGGCATTAGCAGCGAAAGACTTATAACAAATATTTGATCAAAAATATCTGACTCAGTTGTTACCCTTATCATTGTACCTGCTGCGTAATTCATATGAACGATGTATGACCTTGGCTTCATCGGCCTGTGACCTCCAACACTCACTGGGTTGATTCACAGCCGAGTGTGAAGCGGCTGTGAAGAGGATCAGCACCTCTAAATCTGAGGTCATGGTTCTCAGCAGGAAACTGATGGATTGCCTACTCCGGGTAGGAAATGAGGTCTTGCCCCAAGTGAAGGAATTCAAGTACCTCGGGGGCTTGTTCACGAGTGATGGGACAATGGAGCGTGAGAGCGGCCGGAGAATCGGCGCAGCAGGGGCGGTGTTGCATTCACTCAACCATACTGTTGTGATGAAAAGGGAGTTGAGCCAAAAGGCAAAGCTCTTTATCTACTGGTCAGTCTTCATTCCTACTCTCACCTATGGTCATGAGGGTTGGGTCATAACCAAAAGAACTAGATCACGGGTACAAGTGACTGAAATGGGCTTCCTTACAGATAGGGTGAGAAGCTCGGTCATCCGTGGGGAGCTCGGAGTAGAGCCACTGCTCTTTCGCATTGAGAGGAGTCAGCTGAGGTGGTTTGGGCATTTGGTAAGGATGCTCCCTGGGCGCCTCCCTAGTGAGGTGTTCCAGGTGCGTCCATCTGGGAGGAGACCCTGGGTGAGAAACAGGACTAGGTGGAGAGATTATATCTCCACACTGGTCTGGGAACACCTCGGGACCCCCCAGTCAGAGGTGGTCAATGTGGCACAGGAAAGGGAAGTCTGGGGTCCCCTGCTGGAGCTGTTGCTGCTGTGACCTGATCCCGGATAAGCAGTTGAAGACGAGAGAGTGTGTATGTATGACCATGAAAAGTTTCTTAGCAGTGTTACCAATGTCTCTCTCTGAAATGTCCGTAAACGTCACAAGAGTTGCATGACATAGTCATGTCTAATTTATATATGGCGGAAGCTGAATGGCATCCTGGCTGGGAAAGATGGCAGGGAGTTGTTTAATTATTTACACACAGACTGTTTTGTGTGGTATATCTAAGGTTTTTAGCTAATAGGGAAGGTCCAAAAGTCACTAAATCTAGCGACAAAGGTGCTTAATTGGCAACAGTGGTTCTTAACTGTGGCTAAAAGTAGCCAAATTCTTTTATCCACATCGCTTTGCTGTTAGCATTTGGTTACACGGCTAATAGGTAGCATTAGCCCAGTATTTGCATGGCTGTTTTTAGCGCTCAAACAAGTACGAAGGGGAGTCCACTGAATTAGTCTATTAATATTTAATGCCTAGAAAATGAAATTCATGCCATGTTTATTCATTTATTCTGATTAACAACAGAATCCCGCTGACAAACTGGAAAAAAGTGTCTTTGGTGCAGGCGATGAAAAGTGTCTTTTGTCTTGCAGGTGAAGTTTGGCTCACACATGAGGATAGATTTGTTTCTGGAAATTGGGTCCAAAATCTCGTTTTGCCTTCAAGGAGACATTCCACAAAGTAAGAGCAGCAGAATTTTTCAGGAATTGATGAATGTAGCCATCCCAAAAGGCATTTATTTCATGCTGTAATTGCATCACAAATGAGTTAGAATTTCACAGTCACATACATTATTTTGTTTCCTCATAATTAAGAGCATAATTGTGCCACATGTAACTAACGTATGTGGATGGATGAACATCTGTTTGTTGAACCGATGGATGAACATCTGTGAAATATTTTAGGGTTTATAAATGTTTTTAACCGTTAAACTTTGCCCACTTTAGCAAAAAAAAAAAAATGTTATTGGACTGAAAGATATCAGAACTAAATTTATCGGAAGATAATTGTCCGATGATGGTTTTAAAACTTATCTGAAAAGCTAATCTGCTAGCAAAAGCATTAGCTTTGATAATTATCTGTTATTGCATTATTAGTTGCTGTGGGCTTCTGTAGCTGAGATTAGAAAAAGTGTGCGTAGTGCAACTTTTGGGATGTGCACCACTAGGTGTACTACAGCTTCATGGTTGAGTGGAACAGGGAAGAATTTTCATACAACAAACTCAATCAAATATAGGCTCAGGTCTCCCGTGTGCCTTCTGATGCAGTGGAATGGTAGCCACCAGACCTAGACTTTGGAAATGAAAGAAACTGACTAACAAGCTGATTTCAACCTTCATAAAACTTCAAAGATACATGTGTTGATAAGATAAAAGCAGCACCGACTCCTAATTTCCAACATGCATGTGATGATGAGATTATTCTCTGTGGCATGCCCAGATACGTCTAGGTGGAATACATAGTATATTACGTCAACCCAACAAATGTGTTTTTCTGTTGATCTGGAATGTCAAACTGAATCAGATTTTAATGAGATTCTCCTCATTATGTTATTTCAATTTAAGACATACAGGATGAGAGATTTTGTTGTTTTTGAGTTATAATGTTCATAAACTGGAGGGAATGGGCTTATTCATTTATCTATCTATTTGTACAGTCACTGCATTGTGCAGGGTTTTGTCAAAGTGAAGGAATTTTTTTTAAATACTTTATACCTCACAAAACTGCTTTAAAATGATCCCACTGGTGTCTTCTGCAGGTTTGGCTGACCACCATGTTTTGCCTGTGGTCTGGTGCTCTCCCATAACCCCAATGACCTTCACATCCATTTTGACCACAGAGTCACCTTTGACCCTGAACCCTTTCCACAACCCCTGAGAAAAAAGACCGCGTGCACAAGCTGCAGTTAGGTAAGAAGTGACAACACATACGGAAAACTACACACAGATGAGTTGTGCTGAACATATATAGAGAGCTTACACAGCTGTTTGGGCTGCATAAGACAAGCAGCTCATCTTCCTGCCTAAAGAGTTGAACTACTAATAATCAGCTGGTTTAGTGGATAGATGGAACAAATATGTGGTATAACTTTCACTCAATGAAGATGGGATTACCCACTTTTGTATATTTAGATGTTGGCTTCATAAGTTGTTGCAGCATACCATATTTTACAGACTATATGGTGCACTAGAGTATTAGTCCCATCCATCCGTCAAAATATGCATCATGAAGACAAAGAAACATATATAACTCATCTTGCTTTATAAGTTGCATTTATTTTTAAAACATGGTGCTACTGCTACATGCAGCAAGAAGCAAAATTAATTTAATTGGCTCTCTGTTTATCTATAATGCAAACATCACATTAGCAAGCAGAAGCTAACAAGCTTGTTATTGTATGATGTACAAAGAACTCAAGGGTAAACTGATTCTTGTTGCCACTGAACAGATGAAAATATCGAAGCGAAGCTAAGCATGTGCATGTTTACCTCATTAAATCTAAAGAAACTTTTTAAAATTATGATATATATTTTTAAATATTATAGACGTCCTCCTTGTCGCAATTCCCATTGTCCTAGAAAGTCCAAACAAGGAGAGTTCCGAGTAGAATGAAGGTGTCGCAATTCCCATTGTCCTAGAAAGTCCAAACAAGGAGAGTTCCGAGTAGAATGAAGGTTATTCTCTATTCAAAAGTGTGATATTTCAGTTTGAGAGCATAGTTTATTAATTTTATTCATTCTCTAAGACCCAGTAGATCCTCCCTATTACCAAGATCTTCTTCTTGAACCCATTAATGTTGGCATCCAGGTTAATACTGTATTACCCCAATCAGAGCAAGCAAGAGCAGCTTCTCATGCAAGTAGCTGGTGTCATCTTGTAGCTATAGATGATAATTGCTTTGAAATACAAGTTGCAGGATCACCCAAGCAATAATAATAATAAAAAAATGCAACTAATGATGGTTGTTTCTGGCATGTGTTCTGATTCAGGTGTTGGTTCCAGGGTTTTTGTTTTTGTGTTTGTTTGTTTTTTTTAATTTTTGGTAAACAGTCATTATTTTCCTTTTCTCTTTAGGTGGTCTTCCAAATGTCTACCTCACGCCTAAAGAGAAAGTCACCACAACCACAGCCCTGATCAGTAGCCACAATGACATCAAGCATAGGGTATGATCCAAGAAATGTCTGCACATCACTCACACATTTTTATTTATTTTTATTTTTTACCTGCATGGCTTAGAAGGAATCATGTTGTGTTCAAGATGACTGTAAACTCTGAAAACCCGAGTTAGGAACTTCCAAATTCCAAAAAGTCTGCATTGACTTGGTCAACTCTGAACACCATGTGGATGCTGCAGTAACATATGCGCATTTTGTTGTTGTCTTTACAAGGAACACATTCATACCTTAATGGAAAATGTCTCAGAAAAGTGTATTTGTATTTGTAGTCTCAAGGCAGTTTTTGCAAAATCTGAAATGCTGACAACTTCACTAATATATAAAGTATGCCGACATTCATTCATTCATCCAATTAAGGGTCGCGGGGGGCTGGAGCCTATCCCAGCAGTCATAGAGCGTGAGGCGGGGTACACCCAGGACAGGACGCCAGTCTGTCGCAGGGCCACAAATAGACAAACAAACACAAACACACCCACACACACGCCTACGGACAATTTTTTTTTTTTAAGATTCCAATCCACCTAACCCGCATGTCTTTGGATGTGGGAGGAAACCAGAGCACCCGGAGGAAACCCACGCAAACACGGGGAGAACATGCAAACTCCACACAGAAAGGCCACAGGAATTGAACCCACGACCTCCTCGCTGTGAAGCAACAGTGCTAACCACTAAGCCACCGTGCTGCCAGTATGCAGACATATCATATATAAAATCAAATGATTTGTTAAAAGTAATTAAGAAAATTTAGTAATAATAGGTAATAGTAGGTATAGGCATGACAACAGTTAGAGCCCCTTCACACATAGTATGAATAAGTACAAATCAGGGCGAATCATGTATGAGCGAACCATGAAAATATTGAGCCGAGAGGCAGGCCTGAACAATCCTGTTGCGATGCACAAAACACACGCATGTGTTGTGGGGGGAGCCGACACTCTGGCACGCCACATGTGTACTTGGCAACTTCACAGTTGTGGGGCACTTAGACAAAATTCACCGCCAGCTCGACAGTGATCGTCTGCTCACTGTTTTCATGCTGACAGCGCACATTTTCTAAGTGCCAAATGAGCGGTGTTAGATGTTCATGTGTGTCACCGGGAATTTGGCCGACACCTGCTGTGAGAGGGATCGAATGGGCTCTCACAGGACACTCTCTGTCTTTTAGCTGCTTGTATGTGCAAATACTGTAGTTGGAGCAACACGTGTACTGCTACGTTGGAGGCAGCTCCGATTTTTCACAACTGGCATGCAATTCCTTCTTTGTGCGCTAGTCGACTTAAATCGTGCTATGTGTGAAGGAGCCCTAAGGGCTGTGGCGATCTGACATTTCACTTCAATGACTTTGACCTTTGTGCCACATTTTGACGAAATCAGATTGAAAATGAAATTTATTTCATTCATTCAATTCATTCATTCATTTCCTTTATTTACCCAGGTAAAAAACTCATTGAGATTGACATCTCTTTTCCAAGAGTGACCTGACCAAGACAGCAGCCAAAACATTGTTACAACAGTGAGACAAGACAACAATCAAACACAATTTCACACAAGAGTAAAACAATTAAAACCATTAAGACCATTAAAAACCACAGTGAAAAACTATTTAAATTTTTAACATCAATACTGGGGGTCAACCTTCACTGACATGCCAAGTTTGGTAGAAATAATCAAAAGGACCTTGTAGGCCAACCATCAGAGAGACAGACATGACCTTGACCTCGGTGATTGACCGCCAGCAAATTTGCGCTTGCTGGACCATTCTGGACCTCATCCCCATAAGGGTGCCAAGTTCAATACAAATCAGAGTGTGTGTGTGTGTGTGGGGGGGGGGGGGGATGCATAAATGTTGACCTTTGACCCCAGTGATTGACCTTTGGTAACTTTGCCCTCACCTGCACAATTCCAGAAGCCACCTGAGTATGTCTGCCAAGTTTGCTGCACATCTGAGTGGGAAAAAAAAATGTCAGTTTTGACCTTTGACCTAAGTGACTTTGACTCTAATAATTGAACTTCATTAAATTTAATATCACCTGGGCAGTTCCAGAACCCACCTATGACTGTTTGTCAAATATGGTGGACATCAAAGTGAGGGAAAAAAAACAAAACAGAATTTTGACCTTTGACCCTAATGGCCTTGAGCTTTACCAAAACATCCCCTTTAAGAGCAATTTTGGGTTGACTGTCATCCACATTTCAGGTTTATGGCGCACACACGCACACACACACACACAGATAGAGAAAGCAAGTGTGGTGGAATTTGTCCCAAGCACATGTGGGGAGGGGTGGAACAAACAAACACACACAAACAAAAATGTTTCTTAAATGATGGTGTGATTACTGTCTGAACAGTCATGGTGGAGGACACAGTGATTGCAGTTGTTATGATGTCCCACCAAATAAATCACAGCACTTCAACTCATTCCAGTCATTTTGTCCACGTTGGAGCGCTTAATTTTCCCACTTGCCGACATCTCATGAACGCAGCATCACGGACACACTGAAGGTCTTTTAAATGAAACTGTGAAATAGTTTCCATTGCTGCAAGTGAAAGTATTTATGTTGAGCCATATAATTTAAGACTTGGCACAAACCTCCTGAATGCCTCGTGACACAAGTTGACTCCTGACCTTCTTGGCAAGCACAGCGCCTTCTTTCTCTGCGTGCGTAAACCAAAAGTAAATGTACTGTTGTCATGTAGGAATTCTGTTGTCGTCCAGCAAGTTTCATTAGCGTATTAATGCTGCATAACTGTTTTCAAATTGCCTTTGAAGGAGCACAGACTGAACAATGCCACGTGTGTCTCTGTCCTCGCACAGGGATGACTGCAGCATCTTTGATGGGTTGATGGAAGAAGATGAAAAGGACAAAGCCAAACGGTAAACTTCATCTTCAGTAGAGATCAACTCAACTCAATCAACTTTTTTCTTATATAGCGCCAAATCAGATGGCCAAAGGGATGGTCCAGGGTCACCCGATCCAGCCCTAACTATAAGCCTTAGCGAAAAGGAAAGTTTTAAGCCTAATCTTAAAAGTAGAGAGGGTATCTGTCTCCCTGATCTGAATTGGGAGCTGGTTCCACAGGAGAGGAGCCTGAAAGCTGAAGGCTCTGCCTCCCATTCTACTCTTACAAACCCTAGGAACTACAAGTAAGCCTGCAGTCTGAGAGCGAAGCGCTCTAATGGGGTAATATGGTACTACGAGGTCCCTAAGATAAGATGGGACCTGATTATTCAAAACCTTATAAGTAAGAAGAAGAATTTTAAATTCTATTCTAGAATTAACAGGAAGCCAATGAAGAGAGGCCAACACGGGTGAGATATGCTCTCTCCTGCTAGTCCCCGTCAGTACTCTAGCTGCAGCATTCTGAACCAACTGAAAGCTTTTTAGGGAACTTTTAGGACAACCTGATAATAATGAATTACAATAGTCCAGCCTAGAGGAAATAAATGCATGAATTAGTTTTTCAGCATCACTCTGAGACAAGACCTTTCTGATTTTAGAGATATTGCATAAATGCAAAAAGGCAGTCCTACATATTTGTTTAATATGCGCTTTGAATGACATATCCAGATGAACACAATGGAGTCTGTGTTAAACATAAATGAACACTTCTCATTAAAGCATTGCAAAAAACAGGACTCATTCTAATTTGGGTGTTTCTCTGTGCATGTTGAAGCAATGCAACTAGATAAAATGCAAAGAACAAAGACATTTTTATTTCTTCATTTTTGACTGGAGGAAAAGATGAGTAGACAAGTCAGTGTGTATAAAAGGATGAATGCTATTTATTCTGCAATTGCAATTATAGTGTTTCCCGTAACAAGTCTGAGAAGAAACGGAGAGACCAGTTCAATGTCCTCATTAAGGAGCTCGGCACCATGTTGCCAGGAAACACCAGGAAGATGGACAAATCCACCATCCTCCAAAAAAGCATCGACTTCCTCTGTAAACACAAAGGTGGGCGCATCTTACTCCTTTTTTGCACCGCTAAGCTGGTCACTCACTAAATGACGATGCTTGTTTTGCCTACTTGTACGTATACTTGCAGAAATGCAAGTCCCACAGCAACATGTGCACAGCACACGCAACGCGGTCATTGCCGTATTTCCCGTGTTTCATCATAAAGCCCCTTTCACACCAGGGGTGCTCCCAGTTGCGCCATGAGTCATTATGACAACGCTGCGTGGAAGCAACTCAGTGCCGAGACGATGCAGCTCGGCGCCACAACAGCACGAGGGGTGCAAAGGAGGAAGCAAGTCGGACACTGAAAAATTAAACCTGTTTAATTTTTTTGGTGTCCTGTGCTCGACGCAGAAAGGAAGTGGTTCCAGCGCAAGTCAGGGCAAAGAGGCGTAACCCGGGGCAAAGAGGTATTACCCGGTGTGACTCGGAAGCCAGTTTATGATTCCTGCTGTGTTCCATTGTTTCCGCAGTATAAATCACACAGGGTTGTTTTTATACCGTGTACCCAATGCAGTAAAAACTACATGCTAAAAAAAAAAAAAAAAAAAAGACCACAGAAAAAAAATGCTGATTGCAGCTCAGCTCCTTCTCTGTGTGGAGCTGTCTGGTGAAGAGAGGCACTGTGAGGCAGCAGCAGTTTCTTCTCTCACAAATGTGTTTAAATAAAATCCATAAAAGTCCTCCTCACAGACTGATTGCCAGAAATATCCAGTAAAAAGTCCGGACATCTCTAGTCCACCCATGGACTTTCGTTCACACTCGCACATGTGAACAATTTAAAAAAAAAGTCTGGCTGCAGGCATTAGTTCCTTGTTCTCTGCTCAAACTCTCACATCACAGTTAAAAAAAGGACAAAAAAGGATATAAGTCCTGAGACAGGAGGACATGTCAACATCAAGTAGAACTCCAGACATCTCCACATTTGCTTATTACGGATGGTTTGTTCACGCGCGTGCGCGCATGCGCCCGCATCTCGCGATCAAAGGAGGAAAAGATAAACTATAACAGAACTCAGAGTACAGCCCTGCAGCTCTACACAAGAACAAATATAAAGTGGAAGAGAAGTCAGAGTGCACAGTCTGTCTGCAGCCAAACTGTGCACTCTGACTCTGTGCAGAGAACCTGCAGGCTGCGTTCTCACCTCCTCTCTGCCCCCTGCTGCGCGCACCTGATGCAGATATTCCTGCGTCGTCATGACACCACAGGAAGCAACTGGGAGCAGCCCCGGTGTGAAAGGGGCTTAAGTCACATTGCAGGGTGTTAGGCCCCATAAAAAAAACCCCCCAAAAACATTAGTTTATCATCCGCTCCCACACGCCGAAATTGGCCCACATGATTTTTTTATTTTTAATTTTGCCAAATTTCATTGACGGCAATGCAGCTGGTGCAAGAACCGGTATGTCCACTAGGTGGCGAGTGTGCTTTAAACTGTTAAGTTTACTGAGCCAGACCTGGAACTTGGCACTTGTCGTCATGGACAACCACAGATGTGAGATGGTACAGATTGGCGACAAGAAGCTGAAGCCATGATACGGAGTGAGCATTCCCCCCCCCCCCCCCCCCCCAAGGCGACCATGAGCGATATTTACAGCCAGTATGCATGTGGTATGCTGGACAATGGAGGTAGCTTGGACGCTCAGTACAACCGTTACAAGGTGAGATTCCTCATTCGTGTCTTTTTCTATGGCGACTCATTAGTGTCAAAATGCACTCACACTTGATAGCAAAGGGGAAGTTTAATTTCCCAGCCTCAAAATTTTACTGTATTGTTTGTTCTCTCTTTCTAAGAAAAAATAAGAAAAACTAATTCCACCTGCCGTCATCACTTTTTTATGATGTCAAGGATGATAAGCTAATATTTTTTTTTGTAATGGGATGTTATATAGATGGTATTACAGTGACACGGGGCGGACAAAAAGAAACAATTGTAATGATGCACTTACATGTGGTCAAAGTCCTCTAGATGTCCACAAAGACTTTGTGTGATGTGAGCAGTGTTGCCACAGTTACTTTGAAAAAGTAATCCAATTACTGATTACTGATTACTCCTTGAAAAAGTAACTTATTTACTTTACTGATTACTCAATTGTAAAAGTAACTAAGTTAGATTACTAGTTACTTTTTTAGTTACTTTTCCCAGCTGCCGACAACAACCCTCTGCCACCTCAACATGACAATGATACCTGTTTTGCCAAAAGTTACTTTATAGTCACCCTTTCTTGACTTCAATGAAAATAAATACTTGTTTTATAAAAAGTAAAATAAAGACCTCTTTCTTGACCTCATATTTAACTGTTGACAGCACTGTAACAGTAAAACTTGCAATTTCGAACCTACATTGTTTATAAATGTAACTATTAAATTCATTCTAGCATTTTTCTAACATTTAAATTCTCTCTAAATATTTTACTTGTCGAAATTAATATTATTTTAAGTAGTATTAGTAGTTGTAGTAAAAAAAGGCTTCAAAACTGGACCTTTAATCTAGGGGTGTTGTGAGGGGGCACATCCTTGCCCCACGCCCCCATTCCATCTGGATTCGCCCCTACTTTGGCGTTTGAGCAGAAAGAATGGATAACATTTATTTATGCAGAAAACAGGACCAGATTTACAGGTAAGAAAGTTTTATTGTGTTTTCACATCATGTGGTCCTCAGAAAGAGAGTTTAGGTGCATTTGAGTGGAAAATAGTGTTAGTTGTTGACGCGTCGTGGAGGATCAGCTGTTTTAACGTGCAGATACGGAGCGGCTCAGCTCAGAATTCTAAATAAAGGAGGGAAAAAGTATAAAAATGTCTTTGTAAAGCTCAGTGCAGGTGTGCTGATCACCGTGCTTTAAGAGGTGACGACGAGTCGAGCAGCTGCAAAAAACCGCGGATTAAAAGCTCACAGCTCATTTAAAGTGGGCAGTTCAGTCGAACCCCGACCTCCTGCCCACGGACCAAGTTTAATGCTGTTATCGACCCACAATGAAAAATAATAGTAACGCACAGTGACATGAAGAAGTAACTTTAATCTGATTACTGATTTGGAAAGATTAACGCGTTAGATTACTCGTTACTAAAAAAAGTGGTCAGATTAGAGTAACGCGTTACTAAGTAACGCGTTATCGGCATCACTGGATGTGAGAATGCGTGTTTCTGCCGATGAAAGCTCAAATAAGAGCAGCTTTTTTTTACTAACATTTTATCAAAATGAAAATAAATTTAGTGACCCCAGCACATTGTAAAAAGCAGAAAATAGTGAGTTATCACAAGGTCTTTCTTTTTGAATTTGCATGCAGCTTGTTGTTTTGCGCTTGTCTTTCCTCAGACTCATTGCTGTGCTACCAGAGCTCCGCTAGCCATGGCTGCTAGCTCTTGTGGAAGACTGTGTTTGTCCTTTCCAAGCATTTTTTGAAACAAATATCTGTAATAATGTGGCTTGCTAGGGCATTATCAAAGAAATCTGTGCTTCAGTATTTCGGTCGAGTGAAATTTTAGTTATTTAATATATGTTAGTGGCATTCGCACCGGTTAGCACTTTTAGCAGCTATTGGTAGCTTGATGACTTTTGGTCCAGTTTATCCACAATTACCGAGGAAATAAGGTGATCATAATTTTTAGTACCCATACCCAAGCCACCCGTGATGATAACAACCACCCCGTCCACAAAAATAATATAATCAAATATCTGAACCAAGGTTAGCCCGTTAGCTGTAAGCTCAGTAATTCTGAGATGGGCGCGTGTTCTGGCTTCATTTGTCCCGCCCATGTCCGGCAAGGTATCGCCAGTGCTCCACCTTTTTGCCCATTTGTGGGTTGGCCAGGATAGGATGAACGTTCCATTGGCATATTGGCCACACATGTGCAGCCCTTAACCCCGTTTTTAGGTGTATTTGCAAGCAGAGTGCTCCAACATGCAAGTACAGTGTACCATGTTTGGTATTATGCACATAATCACGTAATAGTAATGTGTACATGCAGGATGTGTATACATTATTAGGGCACAGGGTGTTAATTTTGTGTTTGACAGTCTGGCATAACACATAATGTTGTCTTGTGTGCCGGAACTGATCAAACATGGGGAATAATTGTATCTTTTGCGCAAACAAGAGCATTTTGAGTGCTAAATGAAATTTGGCCTTGTTATCTCTCATAATGGAGGTTTGTATATGGGAGAACCTGTGTAGCTGGATCTTTGCTGCACAGATGGAGGTGCATCATAACGTCTGTGTTGTGTTGTGTGTTTCTTGTCAAATATCTTTCTGCATTACATTGCATCATCATGTAGTGTGTGGCTGGCTTTAGGTTTGGCTCACTTTTTCTTGTAGCTTTTAAAAATTTGGACTGTCACATTTTTTTAAACTTGCCAACAAAGGCTTGATTTTTCTGCTGAATTCTTTGCTCCCCCATCAGAGATCGCAGCCCAGTCAGAGTCCAGTGAAATCAGACAGGACTGGAAGCCTCCATTTCTT
Organism: Thalassophryne amazonica; assembly: GCF_902500255.1. Classification (NCBI taxonomy): domain Eukaryota; kingdom Metazoa; phylum Chordata; class Actinopteri; order Batrachoidiformes; family Batrachoididae; genus Thalassophryne; species Thalassophryne amazonica. Next base: position 68,255,880 of record NC_047117.1, on the reverse strand, counting down.
AGCAATGAAGAGTTCACCCAGCTCATGCTTGAGGTTAGAAATCTCACATAATCTCCTGCAATGTTCTTTACTCACTGTTGCATTAATGTCGACGGAGGTTGGTTATGACCACTGTCCATAAAAATTCAGTTTCACTTGAGCAAATGTTATTGTACCAGATGCAAAACATGAGTAAATGTCTTTTGGCCACTGAACAGACCATCATACCATCATACATAAGGTAAACATGCAGTGTAATTAAACATTTACAAACTCTGCAAAATTACAGTTATTTATTTATTTGTAATGCAAACATCATGTTAGTGATCAGAAGATAACGAGCTAATTAATGTTATTGTAACAGGCACAAAATATGTGTACACAGCTTCTTTTGGCCAACGAACAAACCATCATATTTGAGGTAAATGTGCAGTTTAATTAAACGTTTGAAAACCTGGAATATAAGTAACTTATATTATAGTTTGGAAGATACAGCTGTGTCATACAGAAACAAATGTTAGTGGGATTAGTGGATTTTCAGATGTTCTTTACACCAGTCGTTATTACATTGTCATGTTACATTTTACTGAATGACAGAAAATGCTAACTAGAGTTAGCGTATGAGTGTATCAGTGGAACCAACCAAATTCACATCTCCAGCTCATCATTGAAGAGAGCGTCTGATTTTCAAGTAGGCTAAACAATATTCAGCTGAAACCTGACCCATACTTTGCTGCAGATGACATCACAACAGTGACTTAGATGGATACACATTAAACAAAACACCAGACATTTACTGGCTGTGTCATAATGCAGGGTCTGCACCCTTCTAAGGACTGTGTCCCACAAAACTATTTAGGCTTCAGCCCTTCAAATACAGTGGAGACCAGAGCAGACTGTTCTAAAATGAGACGGTCTAGTCCATGGAACTTTTTGCTATTGTAGAATTAGCCTGCCCCGACCCCGTGTTACCTGGCAGCCTTGACCATGGAAATAGAGACCTGGAATGGATGTTAAACAGAAGCGAAATGAGGGGAAAAAAGGCAGCCAGTGCTTCACCATCAACTGCACCAACTACAAAACAAATTCTCAAATACTAAAATGAACTGTACAATAGCCTTAATGTAATGATGTAAAACAAATGTCTATTTTAAAGTCATTATGTCGCAATTTAATATCGATATACTGAGACTATAACTCAACGCCATAAGTTCTTTTCATTAAGGTGCGTTCACATGCATACAGATATGGACACACACACTATATATATATATATATATATATATATATATATATATATATATATATATATATATATATATATATATATATATATATATATATATATATATATATATATATATATACACGTACATACATACATACACACTTGCAGTTGTTCTTTAATATGATATGTACATGGTGGTCACAGGCGGTATTTAACCCCTTAACGCCCGAATTTATATAGCTGTATATAAAAAAATGTTTTGTGTGTTTTTGCCTTTAAGTAGATGGTAAATAATGTTGAGATTATTAATTTCACTTTTGCACAAAAACTAGATAGTAATATTGGGTATTCTGGTAATGACTTTATGTTATAATGTTATAATAATAATGATGGTATGTTGCAAATTTGCGACAACGGGCATACAGGTCAATTTGGTAAGTTGCATATTTGAGTCAGAGATTGTAGCATATATGCGATGATGGGCGTTAAGGGGTTAAATTTTAACAGTGTGGTTGGAGGGGATGGAGGAGGTACTTTTTACCCCGACTGAGGGTCAAAAGTCATAAATTCTGAATGGCTTTATATCTACTTGGAATAAAATGTTAGTAAAAATCATATATTTGTTGTTGTCATTAAAAGACAAACAATAATATTACAGTGGAAAGAGCAGCAAGGTAAATGAGCACAATGGCAAGGCATACTTCATTGTAATATATTAATACATAAGGATTTTTTATCCAGGCATGTTCATTAAAGCTTTTAATCAGCTTGAATACAACTTACAATTCCATCAAGAATTATGATGACAGGAAAAAAAACATCACAGTAAATGAACAGAATGGCATATTTTTCCCCAAATTTCCACACTTTACATAAAACATTTTTTTCTACCCAGACATATATGGGTTCATTAGAAAGAGCAATTAAAGGGCTTTAAAACAAGCCTACATTTATTAAAATCTGTTAGGAAATAGCGACGCTAATGCAAAAAAAGCGGTCAGATTATTATTTATGATCGGCACATTTCCACCCTTAGTAATGGAAGTCTTCTTGTCCTGAGCGACATTAATAGATTGAGGTGCGCACGTCCATTCCAGGTCTCTATTTCCTTGACCTTGACAGCTACACACAACAAGCTAGCAAAGTGGCCATAATAATTTATCATTACGTATTTATACAATACTTATAAATATTACTTATTTACAGTTGCACATATGGAGCCAAAACGTGTCCTTTTGTCTTTTTTTAAGTTTACCAACTGTTTTGTCTTAGTACAGCCGCGAATTGGGACACAGCCATTGCCAATAGAGTTGAAGGCCCCATATTGTCTTTAAATTGAAGGAAGCATATTTTCATCTGTATGTACATCTGTGGGTTTGGTTCTTTTCAAATGAGAGTTCTAGCAAATGGACCTTCTTTGGGTGTCGTTAGCTTTTTGTTAATCCGAGAAAATCTATTTTGATGTTGACAATTCTTTCTCCCACAATGCACAAGCGAATCCAATAACCTACTGATGTCTGAGGTTTTCTATCTGATGGTGATGATTCACATAATTGCAAACATTAACAGTAACAGTCGGATTTTGGCTAGATTTAGAGTCATCGTTTCTGAACGTGATGTCAGTTGCACTCACCTTCTCTGTCAGCCCTGTTGTTTTTAGGGTAGTTTCTAATGTCCATTGTGTGTTCCAGAATAGTTGGCTGACTCACATAATAATGTAAGCGCCAAGAAAACAAAGGAGCTGAGTAGCCATAACATCAGCTCAATTCAATTTATTTATATAACGCCAAATCACAACGTCTCCCCAAGGTGCTTCACAAGGGTAATCCGTCAGATGCCATTTTAATTTAATATCTTAATACAGATTATGGTGGATAAAGTACACATTTTAATCAGATAATATTACAGTATTTATTCAACGTTATGACATCTTTGTTTACATTATTTAGAAACACACGCAACTTGGCCCAAAAGGTTAATGTTGCTGTCACTGTTAGCATTAGCATTATAACAGTATAACAATAACGTGACTGTCCAGTTTAAATATGACACATTCCACTTCTGGAAATCTGTTAATTACTGAACAAATTTAATCACTAAGCATATTATTAGTGGATTTTTTTTTTAAAGTGCAAGTTTGAGTTTCCAGCTAATTTCATTTACTTAAAATTAATTTATGGAAGCCTCCAATGTATGCTAATCCTGTGGTCATAAACAAATAATTAATAATGTTGTTTTACTTCTCTTGCAATTTTAGGCTCTAGATGGGTTCTTTATAGCAATAATGACTGATGGGAACATTCTTTATGTCTCTGAGAGTGTCACCTCATTACTAGAACACCTCCCGGTAAGTAATGTTCTGTAGCTTAATACTGCGTGTTACAGAACCAGGATTTTGTGTGTGTTTTGGGGGGGCGAGCTTAGATAAAATGTGCCAGAATAATTTGTGTATTCTGTAAAAGCGTTTGACATATCTTCTGATTTTCCTGACGTGCTTATTTCCCAGGCGGACCTGGTGGACCAGAATCTGTTGAACTTCCTCCCAATTGGGGAACACTCCGATGTGTACAAGGCTCTGTCTACACACCCCACTGACTCCGAGAGCCTGAGCTCAGACTACCTGAAGAGTCAGTAGTTCCCAGTCACATTATAGTCTCAACATTATCCAATCTTACGTTAGTGTGTAGTGTTTCACCTAGAATTTTTTCCTAGGCCCGGTGGTATTCATTGGAAAAAGAAAGAGGGAAAAAAGCAACCCTGAAATTATGAAGGGCATAGAGCAGAAAAACACTGGCTGTATATACGGTAGACAAACCCTCTGTTACATCACCCATAGATTTTCTGAAGGGTGATTTTGACAGTTAGATTCTGTGGCCCTGGATGTCAACATGTTGGTAATACCATATTGTCAGTGCCAATGCCACCTAAGACTTGGGCAACTCATAGGTTAAGAGGTTGAGCGTGGGCATGTCCATGTGTGACCTGGGCAGATCAAATGAAGCCTGAACATACCTCCATCTCATAGTTTCTGAACAAGTTAAAGCTAACAGGCTATGTTTTGGTTCATTGTTTTATGGACTAGGCAGTGGTCTTCACAATGGGTGACTTGGTGCTTGGATTAAAAGTTGCTTATTGCTTTTTATTGATCTTATTGCTTATTACATGCTTATTGCTACAGTAAGTGGCACTAATGTCATAAAGCTACCGATACCTGCTAACATGCAAGTTCAAGAATAGGAAAAAAATTTTACTTGACAGAAATACTGCAGCACAGACTTCTTAGATGGTCTCTTGGTACAATTAAGTGCTATATGATGTCAAAGTTGCAATAAAATACTTAAATTAGACAGCTAACAGCCTCTGGTTGCGTTAGCTCTGGACTTGTCACACTACCTGCCTCTCAAAGAGACCTCACCCTTGATTATTCATAACTTTATGGCTTAAAATATCTTAAACTGATGAGTTATAACCCCCCTGTACAGTCATCATGAAGAGACCAAAACCTTTTTTTTTTGTGATCTAAAGTTGAACATTTTAACATGGGGGTCTATGGGTGCAACTCTCTTGGAGCCAGCTTCAAGTGGCTACTCAAGGAACTGCAAGATTTCTGCTTCCGGCTCTGCATCATTTAACTGTACTGGGAGCTGTGTTTTGAGAAAAATGTGAGACACTCAGAAACACAAAAACACTGAGCAAAAAAACTTCACTCTCATTGAAAATAATTCCACAAATATTCTGTTGTATAAAAATAAACTGTATAACCTATGAATTTTGCAAAATCGCTACAGTATGAACTCAGTGAGCATGATGCAGACTGTATTTTAACATTTTTATCAGCTCAGTTGAGTGGCTGTTGGTATAATTTTCTGAGGTAAAATTAAATCAATTGGGGGTATATCTGTTGCATAAGTCACAGAGGGCTCAAACGAGCGTTTTAAGACCCATATGTTTATAGCTTGTCAGAATATGAAAACAATGGTGGGACTGTGGAGATGTTTAACTTAGTATTTAATCCTTGAACTTCAGTAGCATTTTCCGAACATTGTGTTTTGGCATCTACTTTGATTCTGAGTGTGTTTTCTGTCTTTTTCTTTCCACCATCAGCTAAAAACCACATGGAGTTCTGCTGTCATATGCTGCGAGGGGCCATCGACCCCAAGGAGCCCCCCATCTATGAATATGTGAAATTCATCGGCAACTTCAAGTCGCTCAACAATGGTATGTGTTTTAAATGATTAATGTTTTCGAATCATTTTTCTTATGAGGCTGTTTTAAAAGCTCTAAAATGTTTTATGTCTTGATAGGCCACAGACTCATATGGGGTAACCTAGACCAGCTTCTCTGTGTTTGTGTCTTTGTAGCTACTGGAGATGTCAGTGAGCGCTCAGTGGATTTCTGTGTTTGTTTGCTGAGATGTTTGTACTGAACCTTGGTCTGATGCCATGTCAAAATTTGGATCAGGGGACCTCTGCCAGTTTTCTGTACTTAAAACAGAGTTTTCCAGTTCTTCATCCAACATCTGAGCAAACATTTGGATAAGCTTCAAAGTTGTTATCCCTGTTGTGATGTGGATGTTGTGAAAGTGTAGGAACACGGACCCACAACAGGGGGCGCAAATGAACGGACAATGGAGGAAGTCAAATAACAACACTTTACTGTTGTGAATAAGCACAACAAACACAACGGATCACAACAATAGACAAAGAAGTCAATTCACAAGAATGTGTCACGTGGGCAGGCTCGAAGATAAGAGACGTCTGTCCAAAGCAGAACCGGAACCACACGATTTCCTCCGCCACCGAACCCCGGGAATACTGGAGCCGCCAAGTCCCGAACTCCCAGGTGGCCACTGCCTCCGCGTGTCGGATCTGGTACTGCTGGCGAGGAACAAAAACAGTTAAATGTGGGTGCGTTTGCACCCAGCAATCCGTATGGTGGGAAAACCACCTCCACCTCTCGTTGGAAGAATGTCTGCTATTTAATGCACAAAAGTAATAAAGGGTTACTGTCAAAAAGACAACACAGTCAGCTGAGTACGGTACCTTCTAGGTAGAGCGATATCTCGGCAAAGAGGTGGAGATGTCGTCCTGCTGATATACCACTGCTGATCAGATGATTGGTGACAGCTGTCGTAGGCGATAAGTGACAGCTGTCACCCCTGCTGCTCCTGTGAGGCGGCAGCGCCCTCTGGTGCCTGGAGCCAGCACTCCAGACAGGGCGCCCTCTGGTGGTGGTGGGCCAGCAGTACCTCCTCTTCAGCGGCCCACACAACAGGACCCCCCCCTCAACGGGCACCTCCTGGCGCCCGACCAGGCTTGTCCGGGTGGCGGCGGTAGAAATCGGCCAGGAGGGCCAGGTCCAGGATGAAGCTCCTCTTCACCCAGGAGCGTTCTTCGGGTCCGTACCCCTCCCAGTCCACCAAATACTGGAAGCCCCGGCCCATCCTACGGACATCCAAGAGCCGGCGCACAGTCCAAGCCGGCTCGCCATCGATGATCCGGGCAGGAGGCGGCGCCAGACCCGGAGCACAGAGGGGTGAGGTGTGATGTGGCTTTATCCGGGACACATGGAAAACAGGATGGATCCGCAGTGAGGCCGGAAGCTGAAGCCTCACTGCGGCTGGACTGATGACCTTAAGGATTTTGAAGGGGCCGATGTAACGGTCCTGTAGTTTGGGGGAGTCCACTTTCAGGGGAATGTCCTTTGTGGACAACCACACCTCCTGCCCTGGCCGATACGCAGGGGCCGGGGTCCGCCGACGGTCTGCATGGGCTTTTGCACTCGTCCAGGCCTTTAGCAAAGCAGAACGGGCGGCGCGCCACACCCGACGGCACTTCCGCAGGTGGGCCTGGACCGAGGGCACACCGACCTCTCCCTCAACCACCGGAAACAACGGGGGCTGATACCCCAGACACACCTCAAAAGGGGAGAGGCCGGTGGCTGAAGACACCTGGCTGTTATGGGCATACTCGATCCAGGCCAAATGGGTACTCCAGGCCGCCGGGTGCGCGGCCGTCACGCAGCGCAAGGCCTGTTCCACCTCCTGATTTACCCGTTCTGCTTGCCCGTTGGTCTGAGGATGATACCCGGACGAGAGACTCACCATGGCCCCCAGTTCCCGGCAGAAGCTCCTCCAGACTTGCGAGGAGAACTGGGGACCGCGATCGGAGACGATGTCTGTTGGAATCCCATGCAGCCGGACGACGTGGTGGACCAGGAGGTCCGCTGTCTCCTGGGCAGTTGGGAGCTTCGGGAGGGCCACGAAGTGGGCCGCCTTGGAGAATCGGTCCACTATCGTGAGGATGGTGGTGTTGCCCTGGGACGGCGGGAGGCCCGTGACAAAATCCAGGCCGATGTGGGACCAGGGGCGATGAGGTACAGGCAGCGGCTGGAGCAGTCCCGATGCCCTGCGGTGGTCAGCCTTGCCCCTGGCGCAGGTGGTGCAGGCCTGGATATAATCCCGGACGTCGGCCTCCAGGGACGCCCACCAGAAGCGCTGCCGGACAACTGCCACGGTCCTACGCACCCCTGGATGACAGGAGAACTTGGAGCCGTGACAGAAGTCCAGGACTGCAGCCCTGGCCTCTGGTGGGACATAAAGTCTGTTCTTCGGCCCAGTTCCGGGATCCGGGCTCCGTGCCAGGGCCTCCCGGACGGTTTTCTCTACGTCCCAGGTGAGGGTGGCCACGATAGCGGACTCCGGGATGATAGGTTCCGGTGGATCCGACAACTCCGTTTTGACTTCGTCTTCATGCACCCGGGACAAGGCATCCGATCTCTGGTTTTTGGTCCCGGGACAGTAGGTGATCCGGAAGTCAAAACGGCCGAAGAACAGTGACCAGCGGGCTTGCCTGGGGTTCAGCCGCTTGGCGGTCCTGATATACTCCAGGTTCCGGTGGTCAGTGAAAACCGTGAATGGCACGGATGTTCCCTCCAACAGATGTCTCCACTCTTCAAGAGCCTCTTTCACCGCAAGGAGTTCTCGATTGCCGACGTCATAGTTCCGTTCGGCCGGGGTCAACCTGCGGGAAAAATAGGCACACGGGTGAAGGACCTTATCGGCCTTTCCGCTCTGAGATAGCACGGCTCCTGTCCCTGAGTCTGAGGCGTCCACTTCAACCACAAACTGGCGACTAGGATCGGGCTGCACCAGAACAGGTGCAGACGAGAAGCGCCGTTTCAACTCCTTGAACGCGGCATTGCACCGATCCGACCAGGTGAAGGGAACTTTTGGAGAGGTCAGGGCTGTCAGGGGGCTAACTACCTGACTGTAGCCCTTAATGAACCTCCTGTAGAAATTCGCAAAGCCGAGGAACTGTTGCAGCTTCCTACGGCTGGTGGGTTGGGGCCAGTCTCTCACCGCCGCAACCTTGGCCGGATCAGGAGCGACGGAGTTGGGGGAGATGATAAACCCCAGGAAGGACAAAGAGGTGCGGTGAAACTCACACTTCTCGTCCTTCACAAACAGCCGGTTCTCCAACAACCGCTACAGGACCTGACGTACATGCCGGACATGAGTCTCAGGATCCGGAGAAAAGATGAGTATATCGTCTAGATATACGAAGACGAATCGGTGCAGGAAATCCCGCAAGACATCATTAACTAATGCTTGGAACGTCGCGGGGGCGTTTGTGAGGCCGAACGGCATGACCAGGTACTCAAAGTGACCTAATGGGGTGTTAAATGCCGTCTTCCACTCGTCTCCCTTCCGGATCCGAACCAGGTGATACGCATTTCTAAGATCTAGCTTAGTGAATATCTGGGCTCCATGCAGGGGCGTGAACACTGAATCCAACAAGGGCAACGGGTATCGATTACGAACCGTGATTTCGTTCAGCCCCCTATAATCAATGCATGCCCGCACCTGCACAGGCGAGGTAAGCGCCACCAGAGGGAGCCCTGCCTCCCTGGCCCATCTGCTGTCTAGCAGATTCCCTTCAGAGCCCGTGTCCACCAGTGCTGGGGCCTTCAGGGTTAAATCCTCATAAAGGATTGTCACTGGGAGTCGTGTGGCAATATGGGTATGTCCCACGTGAATGTTTTGGCCCACCCCTAACCCAGTTTCTAGGGGCGGGCGTTGGTGTTTAACCGCTCGGGGCAGTCCCTCACTTGATGCTCTATTGAGCCACAAACAAAGCACGCTTCGCGGACCAGCCTCCTCTGTCTATCTGGTGGCCTAAATGTGGCCCTGCTCGTGTCCATAGCTTCATCAGCAGGGGGAGCTGTAACCACACGGAGCGTAGAGGCCGTGGAGCGTGGGGAGGGCGGAACTCGGTCGGAACCGGAAGGGAGAGGGACGGCGCGTGCCCGGCCACGCCCTTCATCTCGTTCCCGACGGCGTTCTTCTAACCGATTGTCTAATCGTATAACGAGATCAATAAGCCCGTCTAAATCCCGCGGTTCGTCCTTGGCCACCAGGTGCTCCTTCAGGACCAATGACAGTCCGTTTACGAAGGCGGCACGGAGGGCAGTGCTATTCCAGCCGGACCTCGCAGCCGCGATGCGGAAGTCGACTGCATAAGCAGCTGCGCTCCGGCGCCCCTGTCTCATTGACAGCAGCACGGCTGAAGCGGTCTCTCCTCTATTTGGGTGATCGAACACTGTTCTGAACTCCCTCACAAACCCATCATATGTCAGAAGGAGCTGTGAATTTTGCTCCCAGAGCGCTGTAGCCCAAGCGCGTGCCTCGCCGCGAAGCAGATTAATTACATAAGCTATCTTACTAGCATCAGTCGCGTACATGACGGGACGTTGTGCGAAGACGAGCGAACACTGCATAAGAAAGTCCGCGCATGTCTCCACACAACCCCCGTACGGCTCTGGAGGGCTTATGTATGCTTCAGGGGAAGGTGGGAGGGGTCGTTGAACGACCTGTGGAACGTCACTGTTGCGCAAAGGATCGACAGGAGGGGAAGCCGCAGCAGCGCCCTGAGGGCGCGCTTCCACCTGCGCGGCGAGAGCCTCCACCCTGCGGTTAAGGAGGACGTTCTGCTTGGTCATTAGATCCAGCCGAGCCGTAAAAGCGGTGAGGATTCGCTGCAACTCACCGATCATTCCTCCTGCAGACGCCTGTGCGCCCTGCTCTTCCATTGGCCGTTCAACAGCCGGTTGACGCCCCTCGGGGTCCATGACGTTGGCCGAGATATCCTGTTGTGAAAGTGTAGGAACACGGACCCACAACAGGGGGCGCAAATGAACGGACAATGGAGGAAGTCAAATAACAACACTTTACTGTTGTGAATAAGCACAACAAACACTACCGATCACAACAATAGACAAAGAAGTCAATTCACAAGAATGTGTCACGTGGGCAGGCTCGAAGATAAGAGACGTCTGTCCAAAGCAGAACCGGAACCACACGATTTCCTCCGCCACCGAACCCCGGGAACACTGGAGCCGCCAAGTCCCGAACTCCCAGGTGGCCACTGCCTCCGCGTGTCGGATCTGGTACTGCTGGCGAGGAACAAAAACAGTTAAATGTGGGTGCGTTTGCACCCAGCAATCCGTATGGCCGGAAAACCACCTCCACCTCTCGTTGGAAGAATGTCTGCTATTTAATGCACAAAAGTAATAAAGGGTTATTTTCAAAAAGACAACACAGTCAGCTGAGTATGGTACCTTCTAGGTAGAGCGATATCTCGGCAAAGAGGTGGAGATGTCGTCCTGCTGATATACCACTGCTGATCAGATGATTGGTGACAGCTGTTGTAGGTGATAAGTGACAGCTGTCACCCCGGCTGCTCCTGTGAGGCGGCAGCGCCCTCTGGTGCCTGGAGCCCGCACTCCAGACAGGGCGCCCTCTGGTGGTGGTGGGCCAGCAGTACCTCCTCTTCAGCGGCCCACACAACAGTGGATCTAAATATAACTGTTTTAAGAGTTGGCACAGCATCCATTTGTGATTTTAAAATATTCCTTTTTAATGCTGTACATTTTGACGTGGGTGGTTTAGTGTATCGAGTTGGGCTGTGACATTTAAAAGCCCTTTAGGCCTTTACACTGCAGGGATCCACCTCTCACTGCCGTCATTCATTTCATTGAGAGCATGCCGAGAGCGAGAAGCAGCTTCACTAATATGAAGATTTTACTGTTTTCTGGGCAATCTTTTGTCTACTTACCGACCATTCAGAAGAAAGGAACTGTAGGATTGTTGGGTTGCACCAAAGGTGTCATCCAGAGTAGCCCAAGATTGTTTTGTCAAAGTATCCAGAGCTACTTACAGTAGGTGCACTTGCTGTGTTTGTAAGCAGCAGCAGAGGACTGAGCCATGCTTTTATCTGTTCTAATTTGTTGAGAGTAGACAAATTATTGAATGAATAACATAAAGAACATAAATGTAACAATAAAGTGGAAGTTGGGTGGGTTGAACCACCATTAGCTGCGATGTGTAGATGGATATAATAACCAGCCACTGACAGTGCTGCTCTGCCTGCCTCTGGTTAATCTGGCAAGACCTGTGCAGGATTAGTGACATATTTAATATGACAAACTTTCATATTTATGGAATCCAGACATGAAAGTTTTCAAGTTATTCCCAGAATTCTATTTATTTATTTAGTTAGTTATTGGTGGCTCAATGTATTTTCCTGGAAAACAGAAAAAGTTCCCCATATCTGATAGTGGTGTAATGGATCGTAGTTGATCCGTGATCCTTCTGGACTACTCCCCACACTAAGGCACACGTGTGTACTGCAGATTAAATGCACATTTGACATAAGTGTGATTTTGTGTCATGGTGACTTGTTTTTAAGTGATAAGAGCGCTAATTTTGATGCAGTCTCAGTAAAATCACAGAGTGGAGGATCTGCAGCTGCGTGCGCACGTCGTTCAGTCATAAACGCAGCCTGTTAAAAATAGCCTCCTGCTCTGCTTCAGTGGTGTTCCTGTGGCTGTGGAGTGTAGCTTTTCTGCATTGATTTCCTCAAAAGCTGCACTGATAAATCCGCCGTGCATCCTGTTGATGATTATATGAAAAGTCTGATTGACTGTGATAAGATTAGCCCAATAAAGTTGAGGTTGATTTGCTAAAAAAAATGTGCACTTCCTCTCACTTCGTCTGCGAGGTGGTACGAGCAGCTAATGTTTGATCAGCACAAACACACTGTTTCGCTTTAAATATGCAATAAGCCTCTTTTAGATTATCAGTAGTACACGTCTGTCTCTGTCAGTGTTTGATAGCGTGGAATCACAAAACCAATAAAGTCAAGTAGCGCGTTGCCCGTGGGGATCCACGGGCTCTAGATTGGGTAGTGTTTATAAAATAGGTAGCTGACATTTTTCAAGGGTGGTAGTAAATTATGCAAACCTTGTATAATGAGTTGGAATGGCGTGTGAGTGCAGAATGTTTTTAGAATGTTAAAAACCTCAATTTTTAGAAGAGAAATTCAACCCTTATATGTCCTGTTAATTATGTAATTTTTATGTTGATTTAGTGTCTTCATGTATTTATAAATTGTTTAGGTTCTTGTTATCATATACACACTGTTATTATTATTGTTATTATCAGTGTTATTATTATTATTATTATTTTATTTTATTATTACTTCTATTTTGTCATTTGATTTTTAAATAGACTACAATGGAAATAAGTGTTTTCACTTTCTTGTGTCATCCATATATTTTTAACATATTTGCAATTACATTGTGTACTTATATTGAACTTATTAAATAAAATCACACATTCACACTTTTAATATAAAGATGATTTACCACCCCTGCTGGAATGGTGTGTGAGTCCAGAATGTAGTTAGCAACATCCATTGTCCAGTGTTGTTAGCTAATATCTGTAGCGTCACCCAAAATATTAGTCCTATCAGCATTCCATTTTGGTGGCGTTCATCCGTGATCCAAAATACATAAGTGTTATGAGTCAGAGCCAGGAACTAAACAGAGTCAAACCCCGATAGCAGCTCAGTCAGGACAAGAGATGAGTTCCCCCAAAAATACCACTGTTTTATTTACAACAGGTGAGTCAAAAACACAAACAGGTGTAGGGAAGGTCCAACAAAAATACACTCTCAAACTCTGACTGAGGGTGAGGAAGTCTTGGACAAAAACAGGTGAGGGGAAGGCTCCAACAAAAATACAGACTTAAACCCATCACTGGGTAAAGAGATAAATCAAATAGCCAAAGACAAAAAAAAACTGCGAACACCTATGACTAAATACTTACAAACCAGAGGAAAGCACAGGGAAGACTAGCAACCATCAACTAATCAGTAACCAGAAAGACACAAAGCAAACAATATACAACACACGATAATGGACCCGCAATGGAAAGATACAAGGAAGTAACTTAAATAAACAAACTAATAAATTGACAGGTGCAAACAATCAAGGAAGACTAGAACATGTGAGGAACTAATTGAAAAACACAAGGAAGCAACAAATACCAAGACATCCACAAGTGACTGAACATAACACAAAACAAAGACTCAGGCAAAAATACACTTTAAATATAATAAAAGCAAGCAAAAAGTTAACTGAGACCCCCTCAACATAGACTGATCAAAGAAACCAATGATACTAAAAAATAACCAAAATACATAACGGACACAGAAGAACCAAAAATCACCACAAGTAATAAAAGCAAACACAACATAACTGATACTCTCTCGAAACAGATACATCAATGAACCAAAAGACAAATGCAAGTAACCAAAATAATAAAATCACTGGAAGGGTGACAAACACAGAGAGACACACCACCAATCACACACATTGAAATGAGCTACACATGTATGACAGATGCTGGAGAGCCATACACACACTCACGCGACTCACATACACATGTAGACAGCAGGTGCACACATGCACAAACACATGCAGACACACACATGCAGGGAGCAGGGAGACAAGTACATCTGCCGTACACACACAGACTCAGACATGCAGCAGGGAGGCAGATGTACAGAGGATAAGTATGACACAAAAAGTAATAAAACCATATAAACAGATGACACCACAAGCATACCAAATGAAAAATGTCAGCTCTCCCCACTTTATCCCTGATTGAAATTACACACAGGCACACATGTAGATCTTTTTGTCTTTTCCGTGTTCTGCCTCAAGCAGGTGATTCTGTTTTTAGACGCACAGAAACAGAGACGGTGGCGAAAGACATTAAAAGCAATACTCTTCCCACTCATGGTAATGGCAACATAACACTTAACTAAACTGATTAACCCAGTTGAACTACAAAACACAATAAATCAGTAACACTAATGACACTGTTAAATTAACAGGAACCACAATAACAACATTTAAAACCCCAAACCCCCAAACTCCCATGGTGTATTGCAGCACAACGTCGATTGTTTGCTGGTTAGCTAAAATCGCTAATTTCTCCAAAAATATTTGTCCTATCAACTCATCCTTGACCCAAAATGCTTATGTATACCAAATGGCAATTGTCAGCTCTCCCTGGTTTCTGCGTGATCAAAGCCATACACATGCATGCACGCACACAGAGGCCAGTGCACGCACTTTCTGTTCATGTGTCTGATCTGTAGCTTGCACACAGAAGATCTGTGTACCAGTAACTCAAATGGTGTTTTATTGTCATCTGTCTATTTTATGTCAGATATAAAATAGATAGATAGATGACATGCTTCATCAAGTAAAAATAAAAAAAAATTATATGGCCGAGGTTCACGTCCCACATATATCTTCAACAAAAAATTCAGGTTGTTTTTTCAGACCTCACTTTCATCACTGGGAAACGTAATATGGAACTAAACATACATGCTGCCTTGCATGTTTATGAATCATTGCTGAGTCACAATAATTTCCTTGTTGCTGGGCATGGTGGTCAGGCCAACAATGTGCCACAGTGACACTTTCACAGTAAAACTCTTTTAGCAATGTGTGGCTACCACTGCTTTTGCCAAAAATAACTTTTATTGTGAATCACGTGATTCATGTTCAGGAAAATGAGTTATCGGCAGTATCTTTACACATTTAACTTTGCTAACCTGTAGCAGTAGAGACTGGCGGACCTTTTCAGCTTGGGACTCCAGCAAGGGCGATCGCATTCCTCTCCTCCTTTTCTGTTCTCTGTTTCTGCTCTGACCTTCAAAGTCCCACCTTCACCAGACTGTGAATTATTCAAATTAAGATTTGGATTAACCATGGAATTGATCAGATGGTCTCTCAACACTGTTGACACCATTTTTTCACAAGGAAATCAGGGCTGGGGGACCCTGCGTGCCCTGATGGAACCTTTATCTTCATAAATTTGGCCTCTAGACAGGCAGAGGTCCAGTAAATGGAATTCTGTATCTCTCCACCTAATATCAGCATGACAGCCTTATCGGCTCCTGAAGGTCAAATGCCCTGCTCTTCCCCCAGAAGGATCTATGGCCTTGGTAAAGGAATTCAGCTCCCCCTTCTTATCTATCTACCCTCCTCTCCAGCCTGCTGTTGCCTAGCAACGTCAGATTTTATGCACGCACGGACAGAAACTGACACAAACTTAACTCATCTGCACACGACGCACGTCTCCATCCCTATTAAACCCCCCCCCCCCCCCTTTGTGTCTCTCCACTCCCCTCACCCTGGCTTCCTCCCTGCCACCCTGGAGGCAACGTGGTTTTTACTGCTGCAGCCTTCAACTCCCCAAGCTGGGCGGCGCAGGCCCTCCTGCTGCAGCCTTCACCCACTTTTCGGATGATGGACTGCTTCAAGTTTAGTGCACATATACAATGTCAAATGTATATGCGTTATCTTTAATTCTGATGTGTGCCATTATTACATTCAACTAGTAATAATTGTGGATTAATTGCTGTATTTTGTCTGAAGTAATTGGAGTGTAAACATAATTTCCTTGTTGTGGCACTCGTGTAATGACAATGACAATAAATCTCATCTCAACGGCAGTTTTCACTTGATTCTTGTTACTTAAAGTGTGCTATGTGAAAATTTCCGGATCAGTGGACCCCCAACTTTTGTCCAGCTACCTTGCCTGCCGTGACCTACTAAGTACAAGTAGAAAATGCTCACATGAAATCTGTGTATTTATTTTCAAAGTGTGCCACTTTAACAGCAGTCTTAACTGTGGTCCAGTCATTGTCTTCAGTTCATCTGCTTTCTGTTGTGTAGTTCCCAATGTTGCGAGGAATGGTCTTGCCGGGGTATTACAGCGGTCACTGCAACCTGCCTTTGACGACCAGGTGTGCTTTGTAGCCACTGTTCGGCTGGCCAAGCCTCAGTTTATCAAGGTAGAGTACAGAAACACACTCCTGGACACTCAGACACTCTAACATCACATTAATTTGTCATTTAATTGATATGGGCTAATTTGGACTCTGTTTATTACCTGCATCTCCAAAGTCAGAGCAGGTCTAGGACTACACATGTTTGTCTGTCTGTGTTTCTATGTTGAGAGAGACTTTGTGTGTCAAGATGCACTTTGTAATTGTGGCCACCAGGCGGGCAGAGTCTATGAAGCCTAGTTTATATGATAACTTGATGAAACTTGTAGATTAGATCTCGCTAAGATCTCGGGCAAGTTCATTGTTCATCAAGGAGCCTGAAGTCGAGTGTGTGCAATAAATTCTCAAGGACAACATGGATTGTGATGAAACTTGCTACTGTGGCTTGCACCTTTTAGAGACCATGCACATGTTCAAAGTTGGACTCAGTGACACAGGTTTGATTCAGTGTTGCCCTTGTAAGATTCTAGAAGAGTTGTTGCTTCTCCCTGTATTATGCTAAGTGTCCACTGTTTTCATGTTTGTCGTATTCATAGGAGATGTGTACAGTGGAGGAGCCCAATGAAGAATTTACCTCCAGGCACAGTTTAGAATGGAAATTCCTCTTCTTAGACCACAGGTAAATTCATTTGATCTCCATTTTTAAAAGATACAATTTTTACTGATGTTTACATTTAGGCTGCATCCGTTTTGGTCCTCTTCATATTGTCTCCTGATCACCCGTAGAATCTAAAATGTTCTACATTGTTGCTGTTGATTTTGTGAAGCTGACCTACTTTTTTTTTCTTCTCAGGGCCCCACCAATTATTGGCTACCTGCCTTTTGAGGTTCTGGGAACATCGGGTTATGATTATTACCATGTGGACGACCTGGAGACGCTCGCCAAGTGTCATGAACACTGTGAGGCGCACACGAGCAGCGAGTAGTTCTTTGTGAAAGCCTTTCTGTGCTTGTTGTTTCTGACCACTCTGCTTGTCTGCGTTTGTCTGTGTGCAGTGATGCAGTACGGCAAAGGGAAGTCATGCTACTACCGTTTCCTGACTAAAGGTCAACAGTGGATCTGGCTTCAGACTCACTACTACATCACCTATCACCAGTGGAATTCACGGCCTGAATTTATTGTCTGCACACACACAGTAGTCAGGTGCTGCCAGCTGAGTGCTGTCTCTCCTTTACTTTTTCTTTCTTTTACATTTTCTGACTTGTCTGGAAATTATTCTGATCATTTCCAGACAGTGGTGGGCACAGCGAATCAGAAAGTTAGCTTTGATAACCATTAATCCGATAACTGAAAAGTTTTCTTTTATGACGCTAAACCGATAAACTGCTAAAAAAAATGTATCTTTATTACAGATAACCGATAACTTTTAGTATTGATTCGGACACTGCCACATCAGAATACACTGTCGGCTTCTGATAAACCAGTTTCACTTTAAGCGCTGCAGGGGCTGCTGGGTAAATTCAAGGATCACAAACACAAAAACAATGCACGAAAAATAAATGAATAAAAAATAAAACCCCAAACACTGTCATCATCTTTCAAAAGCAGTAAAACACAGTATTAGAAGTCACAGTTTATCTCGGTATTAGATACACCGTCATTTGCAAACTAAAAGCTGCTGCTTTTTTCACACAGTTTGAACCCTGCAGCTTAAACAACGGAAATACGTCCATTAATGCATTGATTGGCAGAGTAAAAGATGTAGTAAATATAAATTCTTACCTGTTAGTTTCAGTGGGATTCATGAAGAAAATAATCCACATAATGCGTCCCGATTATCTAAAACGGTGTCTAAAACGGTGAAGAAAAGTCCGTCTGTAACACAGCTGCGCCGTGAGAGCTCGTCTAGCCCACTGAGTCTTGGCAATTAAATTATCCAGTCAGCCACGAAGAAATAAAATAAAATAATGTTAAAATTAGTCCATTTTGTCTGTGTCAAGCGGATGGTAACAGTGTAATGTCCAAATTGAACCTGAACTACACTACCCACAATCCTCCCTGTGTCGACCGGCCAATCACGTCTTACACTTAATGATGATGTCATCAGCAAGCGACAGCCAGTCTGCTGCAAACACACAACAGACAGACTAAAATGTTTGATTTTAGGGTTTAAAAATGTTTTTGACCGTTAAACTTTGCTCACTTTACCAGCAAAAAAAAAAATGTTAGCGGACTGAAAGTTATCGGAACTAAATTTATCAGAAGATTATTGGTCCGCTGATGGTTTTAAATCTTATCTGAAAAGCTAATCTGCTAACAAAAACATTAGCTTCGATAATTATCAGTTATCGGATTAGCTGAATAGTGCCCACCACTGTTTCCAGACTATTGTTAAAGGGATCGATAACCTCAGTTGTGATCTGTTTATCGTTGTATTCATTCTGTCATGTCCTGTTTTTTGTGTGTAGCTATGCAGAGGTGAGGGCGGAGCAGCGCAGAGAGCTCGGAGTCGAAGAGTCTAAGCCGGAGGTCACTGTGGATAAGGTGGGGAGTTAGAAAAAACATTGACGGAAATGCTTACTTCTGCTCATGGATTAGGGGGCGCTGTACCACTATTTCTGAGCAGGACCATATGTGCATGTGTGATGAGGGGTTAACTTTGAAATTACACAGTCTGTCCATCAAGTAACAGAGACAGTACTGCTGGAATTTTCTCATGGTTTGAGAGTCCTTTGAGTACCAGTAAACTCCAGGTGGGCTGCCATGTACCTTTTACTAAGGAGTGGCTTCCGTCTGGTCACTCCACCATATAGGTCTGATTGGTGGTTTGCTGCAGAGATGGTTGTCCTTCTCGAAGGTTCTCCTCTCTCCACATTGGAATGCTGGAGCTCTGACAGAGTGACCATCAGGCTCTTGGTCACCTCTCTGACTAAGGCCCTTCTCCCCCAGTCACTCAGTTTAGACAGGCTGCCAGCTCTAGGAAGAGTCCTGGTGGATCCAAACTTCTTCTATTTACAGATGATGGAGGCCACTGTGCTCATTGGGACCTTCAAAGCAGCAGAAATGTTTCTGTACCCTTCCCCAGATTTGTGCCCAGAGACAATCCTGTCTCTGAGGTCTACAGACAATTCCTTTGACTTCATACTTGGTTTGTGCTCTGACACGTACTGTCAACTGTGGGACCTTACATGTAGATAGGTGTGTGTCTTTCCAACTCATGTCCAATCAACTGAACTTACCCCAGATGGACTCCAGTTAAGCTGTATAAACATTTTAAGGATGATCAGTGGAAACAGGGAGCACCTCAGCTCAATTTTCAGCTTCATGGCAAAGGCTGTGAATACTTAAGTACATGTGATTTCTTAGTTTTTTTTGTTTGTTTTTTAATAAAATTGCAAAACTCTCAAAAATATATTTTTTCACATTGTCATTATGGAATATTGTGTGTAGAATTTTGAGGAAATAAAAGAATTTCATCCATTTTGGTATTACGCTGTAACCGAACAAAATGTGGAAAAAGTGAAGCGCTGTTAATACTTTCCAGACGCACTGTATATTAAGCATTTTATGAACATTCGATATATATCCTCTAAATATGTGCACTTTACTGCATCACTCACAAGGTAATAAAAGCAAGTTAGTTGGAGCTTTCCTCTCTATCAGATCCTTTTCCGTGCATTTTAATTTGCAATTATGCATTTTAACCATCTTTTTAGTCCCACTACTGTTGCTACCTCAAATGGTGAAATAATAACAGTGCCAGGAACATCTCCTGGGTCCAGAATTGCCTTAAAAGTCCCTCCCTGTTTGTTTACATCTATAAATGCCGGCAGTTGGCATACAGACTATCCCATGATGCATTGTGTGAGGGCTACTTCCAGGCATGTGCACTTGCACATACAGTACCCCTATTGGAGTAAGCCGCCATAGGAATTGAATGGATGGATACATTATTTTACATTTTCATTTTACTTTATTTTATATATTTTTATCATTTAATTTATTTATAGTTTGAATTGCTTCTGCTTCTGGATTTGTGAGACTCTACTGAATCTACTGGTACCTTGTTTCCCATGTAACAATAAGAAATATACTCACATAGTCACATAGCACTACTATTATTCTGAAACACTACTGTGTGTGTGTGTGTGTGTATATATATATATCCGGAGTCGGGTCGCGGGGGCAGCAGCTCAAGCAAAGCCGCCCAGACCTCCCGATCCACACACACCTCCCCCAGCTCCTCCGGGGGAACCCCAAGGCGTTCCCAAGCCAGCCGAGAGATGTAGTCCCTCCAGCGTGTCCGGGGTCTTCCCCGGGGCCTCCTCCCAATGGGACGTGCCCGGAACACCTCTCCAGTGAGGCGTCCAGGGGGTATCCGGAAAAGATGCCCGAGCCACCTCAGCTGACTCCTTTCGACGTGGAGGAGCAGCGGCTCGACTCCGAGCTCCTCCCGAGTGACCGAGTTCCTCACCCTATCTCTAAGGAGCGCCCAGCCACCCTCTGGAGGAAACTCATCTCGGCTGCTTGTACCTGCGATCTCGTTCTTTCGGTCATGAGCCAAATCTCATGACCATAGGTGAGGATCGGAACATAGATCGATCGGTAAATCGAGAGCTTTGCCCCCCTACTCAGCTCTCGCTTCACCACGACGGTCCGATACAGCGACCGCATCACTGCAGATGCTGCCCCGATCCGTCTATTGATCCATCCGTCCCTCACTCGTGAACAAGACCCCGAGATACTTAAACTCCTCCACTTGAGGCAAGGACACTCCACCGACCTGAAGAGGGCAAAGCACCTTTTTCCGGTAGTGAACCATGGCCTTGGATTTGGAGGTGCTGATTTTCTTCCCGGATGCTTCACACTCGGCTGCAAACCGCCCTAGTGCACGCTGAAGGTCCTGATTTGACGAAGCCAACAGAACCACATCATCCGCAAACAGCAGAGACGAGATTCTATGGTTCCCAAACCAGACCCCCTCTACACCCTGGCTGCGCCTAGAAATTCTGTCCATAAAAATAATGAACAGAACCGGTGACAAAGGGCAGCCCTGGTGGAGGCCAACGTGCACTGGGAACAGCTTTGACTTACTACCGGCAATGCGAACTAAGCTCCTGCTGCGGGTGTACAGGGACCGGATAGCTCTTAGCAAAGGACCCCGGACCCCGTACTCCCGGAGCACTCCCCGCAGGGTGCCCTGAGGGACACGGTCGAACGCCTTCTCCAGATCCACAAAACACATGTGGACTGGTTGGGCGAACTCCCATGAACCCTCAAGTACCCGATGGAGTGTGTAGAGCTGGTCCAACGTGCTGCGACCAGGACGAAAACCACACTGCTCCTCCTGAATCCGAGGTTCAACCATCGGTCGAATTCTCCTCTCCAGTACTCTGGAATAGACCTTACCGGGGAGGCTGAGGAGTGTGATCCCCCTATAGTTGGAACACACCCTCCGGTCCCCCTTCTTAAACAGAGGGACCACTTGGTCCCTCTGTTTATATATATATATATATATATAAACAGAGGGATATATAGAGGGATATAAATAGAATATAAATAAGATAAATAATATATATAAATAGAGGATATATATATATATATATATATATATATATATATATAGTTTGATTGATTGTTTGAATATTTACAAAGCAAATACAGTTTTGACAGAAAATTCACCAGCAGCTTGTACAGTGTTCCGCTGTCAGTGACGGTGTTCCTGTCCTCGGATGTTTTCAGAGTCAGGACTCTGGTTCGGAGTCGCAGTTGAACACGTCCAGCCTGAAGGAAGCGCTGGAGCGATTCAGTCACAGCTGCACGCCCTCAACCTCCTCACGAAGCTCCCGCAAGTCCTCATCACACGTCTCCGATAACACATGCACATGTAGGGACACGTGCGTGGATGCACACACACACACACATGCACACGCTTACTGCAGATTCTGTGACATGTACTACATGGTAATTTGGTTCAGAGTCTGATTCTCCCTCATTGTCTCGTCTGTCGCCACAGCAACCGCCTCTAAACTACACATGGACACGGCTACACCACCTCGACAGTCTCTGGCCTCCACCATGGAGATAACATCTCAGCGTCGCTCATCCATCAGCAGTCAGGTGAGACGCTGTTGATGTAGGCTTTGTTTGTTTGTTTGTTTGGGAGCATGCATGTAAATGCACATGGACTCAATCATTTGTGTTTGAAATAATCAACTACACGATCATTAACTGCAGTTTTTGCACTCATCCAACACTCATTTATCTCTGTACTTAAAGTCCATGAGCTCTCAGACGACAGGCCAGAGTGTAACTCCAGGTTTGATGGCACAACAACAACAGCAGCAGCAGCAGCAGCAGCAGCAACAACAACAACAACAACAACAACAACAACAACAACAACAGCAGCAGCAGCAGCAGCAACATTCACAGCAGCTGCAGCCAAATGTGCAGGTAATGGGCTCCAGAGATTTTATGTGAAGTTTTAACTTTTGGGGAGTTGTATCAGCAATGGCACCACACTCACAGACACACCTTAATTTTTACCTGAGAACATCAGTGACACTTTTAAGTACGAGGTCTATTACATAATAAACCAACCCTTTTATTATTTTTTTTAACTATATGGATTTGAATGATGTGCGATTACACCAATCATGCTTGAACCCTCGTGCGCATGCGTGAGTTTTTTCACGCATGTCGGTGATGTCATTTCCCTGTGGGCAGGCCTTGAGTGAGATGTGGTCCCGCCCTCTCGGCTGAATTCCTTTGTTTCACATGCTGCTCGAGACGGCGCGCGTTGCTTTATCAGAATTTTTTCTGGACCTGTGAGGAATATCCAAATGGACACTATTCGAGAAATTAAGCTGGTTTTCGGTGAAAAGTTTAACGGCTGATGAGAGATTATGGGGTGTTTCTGTCGGTGTAAGGACTTCCCACGGAGCGGGACGTCGTGCAGCGCTTCCAGGCACCGTCGTCGGCCTGTTTCGACCTGAAAACATCCTAATTTAAGGCTTAATTCACCCAGGACGTCGTGAGAGAACAGAGAAGATTCAGAAGAGGCCGGCATGAGGACTTTATGCGGACATTCCACTGTTTAAGGACATTTTTTAATGAAAGACGTGCGCACAAATTCGCCGAGTCATCACGGAAATGACTCGGCGAATTTGCGAATCTGTGTGCGCCGCGACATGAAAAACACCTCCGTGTTGAAAACCATTTGTAAAATTCAGGCGGCTTTTGATGGCTTTCAACAAGTGGGTATCTGAGAAATTGTTTAACAGCTTGGGCATGTTCCAACTTGTCCGTTAAGGTTTCCAACGGAGGTGTTTTTCCTGTCACGACCCCCCGCGGTCAGGTCCGGCCCGACATGCGACTCTGCCCGCAAGTTCTTTCATTACAAAATGTCCGTTAACAATGGAATGTCCGAATAAACTCCTCATGCCGACTTCTTCTGAAAGTTCTCTGACGACTTACTGGGTCAACAGAGCCTGAAAGTTTTCAACTTGAAACGGCGAGACGCTGCCGCCTCGAAGCGCAGATCGCCGTCAGGCACCGTGGGCCGTCCTTACGGCGACACTACCAGACCAAAATCTCTCATCAGCTGTTAAAATTTTTACCGAAAACCAGCTGAATTTATCGAATGGTGTCCACTCAGTTGTGCCTTACAGTTTTGAAAAAAGTTTGATCAAACAAAGCAGCAGTCTCTGAGCCATTCCTAAACAATGAAAAAATCGACGAGAGGGTGGACGACTCCTCACTCAAAGACTGCCCACAGGCGAATGACGTAACCGACAGGCGTGAAAAATCTCTTGCATGCCCACGAGGGTTCAAGCATGTCTGATGTAATCACACGTGATTCAAATCCATATGGTTTTTTAAAAAAATAATAAGGTCGGATACTTTTCTAATAGACCTCGTATTCTGTAATTTTGTTAAAGCTCATCCTCATTGGCACGTCTTTTCTTATCTCTACAAGCGACCATAAAAAAATAATTTTGTCACATATTTTTAAAGATGAAAAGTGGTTGTACATGTTCTTCCTTTATATATAAGCAATAATTTAGAATTATTTCGGTAACACTTTCTCATACATCTTTCTAAGGTGCTGTCGCGGCTCGTCTTTTTGGTCTTCTCAGGATGTCGTCTTTTAGATAACACAAACTAATTGCAAGTGATATGCTAGAAAGAGGACACAACACTTTAGAATAATTCAGCCTTAAGCAAGATAAAATGCACAGAGTTTTTAAGTTTATTTAAGCCTTCGACACAAAGCTTAGACAAACTGAGTCCTCTAGAGAGACTGAATATGACAACCGCGCTCGTCTATTTATTGGAGACCCGCGGGCATCGCTCCTCCTTCGACTTTTTTATTTATTTCATTCCCAAGACATGGTTTTCTATTGGAAGCGTCCTCTAGTGAACCCTAAGCAGGTGTTAGGCCATTATTTCAATGTGACAAACGCTCCCATTAAAACATGAAGGATTTACAACTGATTTTTTTAAAAGACCTTCAGCCACAGGTGCAGCTGGCCTGAGGCCCCCTCCGCACGTGGCCTCAGCCACACGTGCAGCTGGCCTGAGGCCCCCTCCGCACGTGGCCTCAGCCACACGTGCAGCTGGCCTGAGGCCCCCGCACGTGGCCTGCGGGAAAGCACCTAAAAGGCCTTGGAAAGCCCCTGACAGACTAAATGACTAATGGAGCCCTTTTTTTGGGTTGAACACCTGCTAGTTCAACCAGAGGACATACAGTTCGGATCAGGACACTTGATAGTTCATCACAGTTCAAATATGGACCTAAAAATTCTTCTACAGTCCCTCCTCTGGGACTCGAAAGAGTCCCATTACATCAACTATACTCTTGGGTTGTTTACTGACAAGACATCCTCATTTGTGCATTGCAATAAAAAAGAAAAACACATCACTCGAGTTACTGATAACTCTGGTGCGGATATGAATATCAGTGATACTTCACACGGTAAATATATTGCAGTGCAGGTGAACCTACATACTAAGGCACAAGGTGAGCAATTAGCTGGATTATATCAACACAAGGTGACATTCAAACATTGAGTTTTGGTGTATTTCAAGGCACTTAAAATGGCCACATAAAACAAGTTACATCAACCTCTTAATCATGGCAAAGTAAAGGCTTCACATTGACATCAGTGCAACCAATCATCTTCTGGCATCTATTGACTCACTCAACCAGAGGCTCCAACCCATTATACTTGGTTCTACATATTATTTTGTTAAAGCGTCACACATTTATTATTTAAATGCATCAAATAACCCCTACGTTACCACTATTTAGTCAACCAATCAAGAAACTATTCTAAGGTTAGCGCAGCTATGTCTAGTTAAATGATAAACACAATAAATGGTTTCCCTTCATGTCCGTCCTTAAGTCATTTGCCTTAGTCAATCATATAATGGTTTTCATTATAGGCCATTTCTCAACATTCTCCACTTTGTTTTTCTTCTTTTTCAGCTTGTTTTCTAATGCCCTTTTTGGCCAGACGCCAAATTTAGGCGATGCATGTCTCTTGAGGCATGCTATAATTTAAGAAAAAGGGGTCCCTATGGTGCATCTTTACTACTAAATCTACAAACACGCCGTGTAAGGGTCCCCTTTTTATAACTTTGCAATGTGATATCTATGTGTATGCATTTAGCTTTATCTGTGTTACGCAGATGATGGTAAGGACAGACATTTACCCAACCTTCGTTACTAACATATATCCTTCTTTGTTTTTATTTACACTCAGATTTCTGAAACCAGTCCGCAATTCAAACTCAAGAACCAAGATCATAGTCCGTGTTCAGTGCCATTACGTCAGTCCGCGCTCCTCAGCATTTACTCAGCATCTGAAGTTTTGGGAGAAGTTGGGGAACATGGGGAGGTTGGCCTTTCAGGGGTAGTGGGGGAAGGATCAGGAATTCTGGCTTTCAGACAGTCGTGCAGTTCTCTGATGGATCTTTCCAGCTCCTTGTGCTGCTTTGCCAGGTTGTACAGGGCCCCCAGAGAATTCTTGCCCACATTCAGGGTGGTGGTGGCCAGCCCTAGCTGTTCCCTTTCCATATGCTCCATCATGCAGGCTAGCATGTCCATACTAGACTGAAGACCACACAGTTGAGTATGGAGGCCCTCCTGAGCACAAGAGATGTTGGCATTGTCACGGTGTATCCTGAACAGGTATGCAGCTGTCTGACTTAGTTGTGGCATGATTTCCTCAAATAGCTCATGGGGAATGTGATTTGTGAGGGGCAGGAGCTGCTCCAAGGTTTTTGGAACAGACTCTTGTGGAAGACGAAGCTCTCGAACCAAGATTGCCATGTCCTGTGGGGTGACCATGACCAGATTAAGGTTGTGCAGTCCAGGGGACAGGAAGTACAAGGGGGAAGGCATTTCGTGTGTGGGGGGAGTATTGTTGATGTCGCACAGGCAAGTGGGTGGGACACTCTGGGCATTTAGCAGCCTGTACAAAGCTCCCCTCTGTCCTGGTGGTGAGTTCGGCTAA
This sequence comes from Thalassophryne amazonica, assembly GCF_902500255.1. Lineage (NCBI taxonomy): Eukaryota > Metazoa > Chordata > Actinopteri > Batrachoidiformes > Batrachoididae > Thalassophryne > Thalassophryne amazonica. Next base: position 68,229,003 of record NC_047117.1, on the reverse strand, counting down.
GGTCTACCCCTGCTGATCCTCCTCCAGAGGTACTGGGCTGATCAGAATATCTCTCCTGCCTTGGGGGTGGAAAGCTGGGGACAGGTCCTAGCAGTGAATTGGGTCTAGGATGCACTCGGGCGGTTGCTGCATATGGCCGACCTTGGCTGCCTCCCCTGGAGGGTATCGTTGCCCCTGGCACATGTGACTGTCTCCATGGCATCTGCGGAAGGGGTGTGTTCCTGAGTCCAAAGGGTCCTTCAGGTGATGGTGGAGTCCTCGGGCCGACTCTTGCTGCAGGCAGATTCTGTGAAGCCGTCATCGCCAGGTACTGGAACGATGAAGAACCTTCTGTTGCCAACTGGTTTAGCTGCTGGATGGAAGGCGGCTGTGGCGACCAATCATGTCTCGACCATCCCTCCTGCATATCCTCTTCTCCAAACAGTTCTGAGAGTCCAATCAGACTTGATAGAGGCAGATCAGGCATAGGTCCCTGATCAGGGGAGTCTGGTCTCTCAGCCATACTCCTGTGTCCTAGTAATATACATATACGTTCATTATTACAGCTCCATGTCATTCTTTCAGATATTGTCTATCCTATCCCTCATTTTTGTGGGTGCATGTGTGTGAATGTAAATGTGCGTGCATGTCTTCTTCCTCGTCTACAATATCACCAAGCACGGTCCATCCCAGTCCTCCCTATCTGGGGTGTACGCCACAATATTAGGGAGCTGGGGCTGTCGGGGAGGATAATTGGTATTTCATCCATTTCCATATATTCTGGTTCTCTGTCTGTTTCGTTTGTGCTTTCTTCTAGGGCTCGGATGGCTAACAGGGGGAGCTGTCCTACTGTGGATGAAATCAATTTATTGACCAGAAATTTTATCAAGGGAATACCACAACATATTACCAGCAAGACCGCCACCCCTGTTAGTGCCAAGATTACACCTATCTGGTATAACCAGTCTTTCCATGATATCCACCCTCTCCTTAGAGTCCCAAACAGTGAAAACAGTGGGCCAATATTCATTCCATTCCCTACAATGTATCCAGAATCGTCAGTTTCATTTCTCCCTCCTATGGAGTTACTTAACAGCTCCTGTTGCATCTCTTCAAGTGTGATTAAGAGCTCTGTCAAATTTCCGTCTTCCCCTGTACGCATGGGAATAGCTGTGCAACATTCGGTGGCTTTGATCATAATACAAACTCCTTGTTCATCAGCCATCATCATCTCGATAGCTAATCTATTTTGCATTGTCATTAGCGAGGTGGCGTGCAGTTGTTCGGTTAAGGCTCCTACTGCTGCCAATGTCCAGTTCAGGTATCTTTGCTGATTATACCACAAGTAATTAATCCACTGCACCTCCTGGAACCTAGAACGGATTTTTGGAGTAACCCCGAACAGAGCCAATGCCCATCCCCATTTATCCGCATCTTCATCTGCTTTAACTCTGCTACTGTCTATGGCTTCTAACTGTCGGGGTATCCCTTCTGGTATCCCGTTTCTTACTGTGATGTTGTAGTCTGTTTTAAACGTCATTATTCCTCTTTTCTTACGAAGTTTCTGTGGCATGGGTTGTATTGAATTTGGCATTTCAATTACTGTTATTGCTCCTGTGAGCATCACAGGAGCACAAAGGCCTTTCCAATTCGGGGACAGCGATGACAGGAGTTTCCTTTTTTGTCCGCATATCCAAAAGATGTCAGTTAAGGGTACCGTTCCCTTAGCTAAATTTGGAGTAGATACCCATGAAGCATGGGTGAGATTCAGTCCAATTACAGACCCCCCTGTGGCCGGTACTATTTGTTCACACTGTATGCCTGCTGCTGGCAGGGTGTGACAGACAGTAATGTTCCATGCTGTTTTGGCCGGTTTGTATTCTTGCTGCTTTTGCATACACTGTATGTGGTGTTTTGGCTGGGTCGTCCCTACCTGCCAATCGCTTATGTATTGTGCTACTAAGCCTTTAGCTATACAGAATGGGTGTATCATCCCTTTCTCTATTTTAATCATAGGTGGAACGGTTCCTTCTGTACTTAGGGGCACTGGACAAAGTTTACTGTCGGCAGCATATTTTTCATCACCTACTGCCATTTTCATAACACATTGTGTATAGCATTCTGCTTGGTCTGGGTTATGTTGGGGGCTCCTATAACAGTTGTTGATATCAGGTAGGGGTTTAGCCTGAGGTATCACACCTTTCCGGTGACAGGCTATGCAAGGCTTTTCACTGATCTGCCTAGCCGAAAATTTCAACCATTGGTAAAATAAATTGGTCTTCAACCCTTGTGTGCGGGCTAGGTCTGTACTGGGATCCCATCTCCCTAAGTGACTGCTTGTTTCTAGGCTTCTAATTGTCCTCTTTTTCCTTGGTTTGATTTTTACCCATTTTGTGGCTTCATGTACTGTAACAGTTACGTCTTGCTTGGTTTCCCTGCATCCTCTTTTATCACAAATTACCTCTATGTTGAGTGTTCCCTCCTCTTCACATTTGATGCTAATGGCTTCGCCTAATATGTAATCCCCCAGCTTTCCCTGTATTCCTATGTTCTTGTAGGCTTTTGATTTAATGTATACCAAATTATATGTTTTTCCTGTGTTTAGAATGCCTTGTTTAGCTGCTATTGCGGCCATGGCCACGGCACAGTCCGTTGTATGTTTTGGATGTCTATTTTCTCCCATACTGACCACCAGTAGTGTTGTCAATCCCTTGAATAATTCCTTAATCATTGCTCTGATGACTGTTGAGATGTGCTACTAGATGTGCTACTAAGTGAGCCATCACTAGATGAGCTGTCACTAGGGATGTGTGGTGTATCTGTGCTTTGTCTGGGTTGTACTTCCTGCGGTTCTTCTGTCGGTAAATCTACTGAGTTGCTGTCCGAGTCTGATGTCTCCTGTGGCCTGTCTATCTGTCGGTCTGTATTTCTGTCTGTCTGTTGGCCTACGTCTCCAGTTGTCTCTGAGTCTGCATCTGAGTCTGTCGCTGCTCTATCTGGCAGGGATCCACTACTCTCTGAAGCTGTGCGTCGTCTTTGTTCAATCAGTCTCTGTGAGCGCCTTGGCCGGTGTTCGCCTGGCTGCAGGGAGGCGTGGCCTTCCCTCGGTGCTTCTTCTGGCTGCAGGGAGGCGTGGCCGTCCCTCGGTGCTGCTGTAGGGTCTCTGGCTTCTCCTGCTTCCCCCCTTGGCCCGGCGGCTCTGCCAAGACGAGCTTGCCGAGGCCGCAGGGGCGCTGGGCCACCAACCCTACAGCAGTGGTTTAAATGAAACCAAGTGTCCTTACCGTCTACTTTGACTGCTGTACGTGAGGCAAGAATAACTTTAAAAGGACCTTCTCGGCGGGGCCTGTCCCACTTCTTTTTGAACACCTTGACGTAAACCAGATCACCAGGCTGGATGCTCTGATTTTCGAGTAGAATCTCTGCTTCTCTGTCTTCTGTAGCACCTTTGACCTGCAAAAAGATAGTTTTGTGTATTTGGGTTAACTGTCTCAGATAATTATGCCATTCGTCTTGTAGTTGCTCCAGTGATGGTCCTTCGTAGGGTCCTCTCAGGTATGGAATAGGCATCGGCCGACCTGTAAGAGCTTCAAATGGTGTCAAATGGGTTAGTCGGTTAGTTTGTGAGCGCATTGACAATAAAGCAAGCGGCAACGCATCCAGCCAGGTTAGTTTGCCATTGCTGTCTGCTATGATTTTTGCTAGTTTGTTCTTTAAAATGCCATTAGCCCGTTCCACTGCCCCATTTGATTGAGGGTGATAAACACACCCAAACTTCTGTTTGATACCCAATTGTTTGAATGTTTCTTGTGTAACCTTGGCTACAAAAGCCCTACCGTTGTCAGATGAGATAGTATCTGGAATGCCAAATCTTGGAAAGACATCTCGGCACAAGAATTTGGCTACCGTTTTATGGTCTTGATTTGCAGAGGCTACTGCCTCAATCCATCGGCTGAATCTGCATATCACTACCAAAACATATCTCATTCGTTTAACTCGATTTTCAGCTCCCATGTCTATGAAATCCATCATAAGATGTCTGAATGGCCCATCAGGGACCGGAATGTGGGCTAAAGGGGCTGTGAATGATTTCCGGACATTGTACTGTGCACATACCTCACACTCATTCAACAAACGGTCCACTGTTGCTGCCATATATGGTGACCACCAGACAGCTTTTAGTTTGTTCATAATTTGGACTCGCAAACAATGATCGGGTCCGTGGGCCCAAATGATTGCATGTCGTAATAAATTGGTGGGTAACACAAAATGTCCATGACTACTGCGCCACAGCTTGTCCGCTGGCCCCTGACTGCGTGTCTCAATAGCGCCTCGTTTAACCCACATTCGTTTTTCTTCTCCACTGGCCCTACTTTGAGCCACTATCAGTGCGTCAAGTGAAACCAGTGGGGCACAATCTTGGATGGTTAGCAGGGGAAACATATTTTCTCCTTGTGCTCCTTTGCGAGCTGCGTCATCTGCTAGATTGTTACCTTGAGCTATGATGTTATTATTCTTTTGATGACCTGCACATTTAATGATGGCTACCTCAGACGGTAATTGGAGAGCTTGTAACAGTTGGGAAATCGCTTCTCCATGAGTGACAGGGGTGCCATCTGCTCTCAGGAATCCCCTTTGTTTCCAAATGTTTGCATGTACATGACATACGCCATAAGCGTAGGCTGAGTCTGTGTAGATATTAACACGTTGATCTTTAGCTATCTGGCAAGCCATAGTTAAGGCTTTGATTTCTGCCAGTTGGGCTGAACAAGGCTGATCAATTCCTTGGGACTCCAGTAATTCAAAGGTCTCGCCATCCGTGTTTAGTTTAACAATCCCCATACCCGCATGCAATCCCGCGGCATCCCGAAAGCATGAGCCGTCCACGAACAGGGTTAGATCTGCATCTATGGCGTGATTATACAAATGTTCTCTGGCTCTCAAAAATTTCTCTGTCTCTGCCACACAGTTATGTGGAGTACCATCTAACGGTGTGGTCAATTTGGTGGCGGGATTCACCGTGTGACAACGTTGTATTGTTATTTCTGGGGCGGACAACACAACTTCATATCCAGTGCGTCTAGCTTGTGTTAAGACAAAACGTTGACTGGTTAGCAGGGCATGTAACTGATGCGACGTGTACAACGTTACTGCATGTCCCATGATTATGGATGATGCTTTTTGAAATGCAAAGGCAGCTGCTGCTAGACCCTGATAGCATGGTGGCAATCCTGTTTCAATGTTGTCAAGCTTTGTACTATAATAGGCCAATGGTTGTTTTCCTTCATTTGTTTCCTGCATTAGTACAGCACAAGCATAACCAGCTTTTTCAGTAACATACAAATGGAAAGGTTTCCCATAATCTGGGTTACCTAACGCGGGAGCAGATTGCATGTCTGTTTTTAGGGCCTCAAAAGCTCCCGTTGCCTCATCTGTCCAGACGAGGAGAGCTGCATTGCTTGTTTGCCCCACTGCTCTAATCATGGCACGCAAAGGTGCAGTTTTTATAGCATAATCACAAATCCACGGCCGACTGTACCCTGCCATCCCAAGGAATGAAAGCATCTGTCCCACTGTTTGGGGTTTGGGAGCCTTGATTATAGCCTCCACTTGGCTTGGGGCTATACATCGCGTGGTCCCACACAACTGTCTTCCCAAGTATTCTACTTGTTGTTTGCAGAACTGCAATTTGTCCTTACTTACTTTATGACCTCCATCTGCCAATGCATGCAATACAATTAATGAATCTTTTTCACACTGTTCTTGAGTCTCTGATGCAATAAGGAGATCATCCATATATTGCACCAATGTACTGGGTATGTCAAGGTGTTGAAAATCTTCAGCCAGGACTTTGTTAAAGATGGCTGGGGACAGGTTCAGTCCCTGAGGTAGCCGTGTATACGTTAGCTGTTGTCCCAGAAATGTGAATGCAAACAAATGTTGTGAGTCTGGGTGCACAGGCACACTGAAATAGGCTGAACACAGATCTATTACTGTGTACCATTCTGCTCCAGCAGGGATGCTTGATAGTATAGTATGCGGATCAGGTACTATAGGTGCATCCATTTCTATTATTGCATTGATAGGACGCAGATCATGTACCAGCCGATACTCTTTGGTATTGTTTTTAGGGATAGGATAGATAGGAGTATTGCATGGGCTTGCAGTTTTTATTAGAACTCCAGCTGCCATTAGTCCCTTAATTACTGGTTTTATGCCTTCAATAGCCTGAGGTTTTAATGGATACTGCCTTTGGTGAGGCAGTTTTGCTCCCGGTTTTACTTTTATTTTTACTGGTAAGGCTGTTTTTACTAGTCCTACATCCGTTTTGCTTTTGGACCACACCACTGGTGGTATTTGCTCTAACAATTTCTCTTGTTGGGCCGATAACACCATCTGTCCCTCTGGTCTAGGATTGAGCTCCACTTTTTGAGCTATAGCCTCATCATTTACTTTTAAATTAATTCGTATAAACTGCTGGTCTTTTGACAGATGTACTTGTGGACTTTCCATGTTTTGCCATTCTTCAACTTCTGAGGCTGTCTTTACCATTGGACCTAGGTCATGGGATTCGTACTTTTCTGAGACTAAAAGGGTCACATGAGGCATGGCATTCGGCACTTGATACCATTGTTGTTCAGCTGAAGTTAGCTTGACAGAAGCTGCGGCCCCTTGGGGGCCTAAATAAATTTCTGTGGTGGTTATGTGAAACAGCCGTTGATTCATCAATGCATCCCAGCAGCATGCATAGTCAGTTTGTTCTTGTTTGGCGTCGAACATCAGGGTGACATGTAAAGGTAAACTAGGTGTACATACTGCTTCATAGTGTTGTTCTGCCCAGGGCTTCCATTTTTCCCATTCCAGTTGAAGATTTGAATTTTCTGGTTGTAACTTCAGCCAGTATACCATGGGTTGCACAGGTCGGACCTTGTTTTCCATGTCCATAAGCACCATAATGTTGGCGAGTGCTTCGTCAGGAAAGTGTATTTGCAGCCCTTGATGGGTACACACTATCTGGGTTTGTAGCTTACATAAAATGTCTCTTCCCAGCAAATTCACAGGTGTATTTTGTGAGTATAACAGGGGTGCTTCAATTGTTTTTCCTGCAATCGTTACAGGAAGTGGGCGTGTAAAAGGTATTATTTGAGTTTTCCCAGAGAAGCCGATGGTCTTAATTACAGACCCAGAGAGGGGGAGATGAGCGCCCATTTTCCCTATGCAAGAGTATGTTGCCCCTGTATCCACCATGAAAGGGAAATCTCTGTTTTGTATATTAACAGTGACGGTTGGCTCTTCCTTAGGTATCATCGAAATAGCCAATGCCACCGTTTCCCCCTCTGTCTTCTCTAGGCCTCCCTATTGCCAATAGGCAGAGGGTCCAACCCAAGGTCGGGCCGGACAATTTCTCATTCGATGTCCAGGTTGTCCACAGCTCCAACACTCATTAGAGGGTTGATCCCCTATTGGGGGTGTTGGTCCCATAGGCGGTCCCGCTTGACTGTTCCTGGGAGCTGAGTTTTGGAATCTGCTTCCAAATGAAGGTTGGCGAGATCCTCTTCGCCACCCTCCTCTTTGACCTTGAAAGTTCCGTGACTCTCCTCTCCACCCATGACTGTAGGTGGGTCCATTTCCGGGTGTGCCAGTGCTATGGTAGTGATAGTGATGCTCCACTGGTGCCGAGACTTCTCCTGCAGCAGTGCTCCCTGCTGCTCCTTGGGGGCTCTGTGTGGCTGTTACCACAGGTGCCTGTATGGTGGCAGCAGTGTTTGCCGTAGGGCCTGTGCTTGCCGACTCAGAAGGAACAGGGGTCATCATTGGTGCCTGGGTCTTTGTTTTTTCTTTCTTGACTTTGGTTAGCTCTCCCAACTGCATCTGCACCAATTTTTTCGTCAGGGATTTTGCTGCATCTTCTTCTTTTTGTTTTTCTTTCTTGTAGATTTCAAGATGGTGACAAATATGCTCAGAGTATAAAGCCCAATTCATTTTTGATAGTCCCACAACTCCATCTAGGGCTTTCTGAACCTCATCTGGTAGAGCCTTTTTTACAGTTATTTTAAACAGGATATCAGTTGCTGGAGAATGGTTCCATGCATTTCCTGTTTCCTCCGCCCATCTCTTCTGGAATCGGTGCAGGAACTTCTTTGGGCACTCTTCAGGTGTCCACTCCTCATCATCCAATTTAGAGGGATCCAAGACCTCAGGGTACTTTCTTCTCAGTCCTTCCCACATGGAGTTTCTATAGCGATTAAAGGGGACTTCATCATGTTGATTAGTGCCCATCATTTGTGTTAGTCCAACCTTTCCTGCTAATTCTTCAGTGTCATGTTTTCCCATGACATGCATTAGCAAGGCTTTTATGTCACCTAAAGACAAGGTTACCCCTGCAGTGCCTTCTTCTAAGGCAGTTATCCATCTCCCAGCTCCTTGGGTGATGTCTGGCAGTCTGTTGGCCAGCCCCACCATGTCTGTCCAGCTCCATGGGGTATACACATGATGACCATTTCTAACCACCAATGGGCATATGAGGTCTTCGTCCTCCTCTTCTTCTGTGCGGACTCCATACTGTCTTCCAGATCGAGTGCGACTGACTGGTTCCAGGCAGTCCATCCAGTCGGTTATATTCTGTTCTAAAGCCGCTATGTCTTTGGCTACACATTGTTGTCTTTGCCTGAGTCGGGCCTCTTTTGCAGTCTCAATGATGATCTCACCAGAAATTTTTCGGGTGGGTGGCTCTATAATGTGATTCCCTTGATTGGGCGTCGATTGTTGTAATATTCTTCTTTCCTCGGCGTCCCTATGTCTTTGTATTCTTTCCTTCGCTAGCCGAAGTTGCTCAGCTAGTTCTTCATTATCTCTTCTGGCCAGATCCAGTGTGTCACAGAAGCTCTTGTGCCACTCTTCGGAGCCTCTATAGCCTGTGAAGGTCCAGTCGGCTGACTTATGGTGGGAGGGGACGGTTTTCAGTGGACCTCGATGTGCAGGCAGAGCCTTCAGGTCTCTCTCTTTATCCTCGTTTGCCTCCGTGTCACTGTTATTTGTGGCCCCCCCTGCTGGTCGTGGTGTGCGACCACTTACTTTCGGACTTGGAGACCTTGTATGATCCATTTGACAGACTGAGGACCTGTCTCCTTGTGGCTCTCGAGCTTTTAGTGTCAGTGTGAATTTGCCCTCCACATCCATGCCTTGGTCCTCTTCACGAGTTCCTAATACAAATTGTCCAGCTGTCTTCCCCATATCATGACGTTTATATGGGGGTGGCTCTGCTTCCCAGCTCGGTGCACTGGCTTTAATCTCTTTGGATCTTTCCTCTGTCATTTTTTCTCTTTTCTGCTGTAGCCTCTGTGCTTCCTGCTTGAACAAGGCCAAAACTTATTTTTCTTCAGTGCGTTTTTTGTTGTTTTTTACGTTCTTCTGCTGATCTTTAATTTCTTTTTTCTGTATTTCTACCGCAACTGCTTCACACATCACCGGATCAAATGATTCCACCAAAGGCCATTGCCTGCCCCCATGTGACCTTTTGTGCCACTTTCTCATACATTGGTTGGCCTTAGTGCGTTTTCCTGGATATTTTCTTAGTACTAAGTCTAGCGGGGTACTTTCCCGACCTTGACCTTGACAGTTACCCATGTAACCCTGACAAACGCTATGTGAGGTGTTTCTATGGTGTTCTGGTAGTCCCTCAGGGGCTGTCCTGATCCAGACCAATAACTTGCTGGCTGTAACACCTGTTTTGTATTTTAAACCCTTAAAAGGATTAAATTTCCAACTGCTATGCCCGTCTTCTTTTTCTTTAACTAAATATGAAAATTTACCTGTTTCCCACCGAACCTTCCTTGGGACCACAGTCAGAGTCAACCTAGGAAACAGTTCTTCACCTGGATCGGTTGGTAGTGTTATTAAATGATTTAATGGTATGCTAATTTCTTTATTAGGATCAGCACAAAGCAGCTCCAGCCACGGGGTTAAACCCTGATGCCACAGACGTCTTATCAGCAGCTCCCAATTAATTAGAGGGAATTGTTCTTTCTTTTGCTTCAGATTGATTACCTTAGTAATCTGCCATAATTTCTGATTGATCTCTTGTTCGTCCTGCCAATGTTCTGCTCCTACCCTGTCAAAATAGGTCCTTTCCAGCCAAAAATGTGTCCTGATTCCCTGGGTTTCGATGTCTCCGTCAGTCAAGTAATGTTCTGGGAGTATTATTTCATCATCACTTAAGTCTCCCATCAAAGACTGTCCCAAGCATTGATCAGTCTGTCAGCTTTTTCACTATAATCTAAGCTTTAACTCTTTTGATTTATAACCAACTTTATTTATTTAATCCTCTTACAACCCTAACACCTCCTAATGTCTTTGCTCCTGACTTTCTATTTCCCTTCTAATTTTTATTTTATTATTTTTTTTTTTTTAACTTTCTGCTTCTTCTTTCTTTTTCTGCTATGTTTGTTTATTAGTTTTCTCTCTTTGAAATAATATCTACCTTTTCTGTATTTACATAGCACTCTTCTGTCTTTTTCTTCACTGTCTCTGTTTCACACTTTACTCTCTGCCTGTCATGCACCTCCCAAGTCCTCCTGTTGGGTCTAAATACCTCCCCCTCGTACTCTTTCACATTAATCTTGTATGTCAGCCAGCCTGCAAGTTCTCACAGCTTTACACAGATTACTCTCCACTCTCCCACACACCAATCTTCAAAAGCTTTATACACAAAAATTATTAAAAACAACTTTCTATATATCTCTATCTAGACTTCTGCCACTTTTCACTCCGCGGCTTTAAACAACCTTTTTATTCACTTAACACCAATGTGTTCTGTTTAAGCATGTATCTCTTCTTCACGTTAGACAGCTTCTCCGGCGCTGTCAGCAACTTCATATATTACTTTTTTCAAGCCCTCTTTGAGCGTACAATATTTCATTTACTTCTACGCCTTACCGCGCCTCGCGTGCGTATCCTGTGCTTAATATATTATTTTTCACCAGCTCCTTTCTGAGCATACAATATTTCATTTACTTCTACGCTTTACCGCGCCTCGCGTGCGTATCCTGTGCTTAATATATTATTTTCACAAGCTCCTTTCTGAGCATACAATATTTCATTTATTTCTACGCCTTACCGCGCCTCGCGTGCGTATCCTGTGCCTTTCTGCACTTTCTTCTGCCTTTTTTTTTTTTCACTTACTGAGCTCCTCGTGAGCTTAATGTGCCTTTGCACTGAAAATATTCTCTTTTTCTTTTCTTATAAAAAAACTCATATTACTGTGTACTTAATTACTTATTCTTCTCCCACGCCCCACAAGCGTGTATTTGGTGCCTTACTGCACTATTTTCTGCTTCATTAATTCTCATGTATTCTGCACTAACTCTCTATTTATTTTATTATTTTTTTATAGTTTTTCTCTTTTCTTAAAAAATGACGTCCTTTATTGAGCTCTTTTACTTACTGTCAGCTGTGCTTCTTTGCACTTTTCTCTTTAAATCTCTTTATCACGTACGGTATTTCTACTGCGCCCCCTCAGGCGCTTATCTTGTGCATTCTCTGCACGTATTCTCTTGTTAAACTCTTTTTTCTCACTTATTTCACTTCAGTCTCTGTTAAACTCTTTAAATAACCTTGTATTACCTTGTATCTATTTGTCAGTATACTCCCCTAAATTAACCCCTACAGCGCATGCTATCAGCCGGCACGTTAGTAACGAATTTCAACACCAATTATTCCCCAAGCATCCAGGTTAGTTCTCCACGCACTCTTTCCGCACCAGAGTTCATGAACATTCCTGAACTTTCACTCACATAGACATTCTTTTTCCCGGGAACACACACACCTTCTGAGCATTTTATCTACAAGGCCTGATAATTTTCAATCTTATCTTTTTTTAGTCTCTTATCAATTTTCTTAGTCCAGGTTCTTTTGGGTAAGAGGCAATTAAAAAATATCACCTGTCAACTTGGGCGGAAATCCCGACTCACTCCTCCAGATCGTGCAGAAGTTATAAAAGGTTTCTGCTTACCTTTTAGTCGTGATCACTGTTATTTACGGTCTGGAGGGATGAGCTGGACTGCCCCAGGCTGCCGGAATGCCCCTGGACCCTCCTGGCTGGCTCGCCAAGTTCTGTCGCGGCTCTTCTCTTTTTGGTCTTCTCAGGATGTCGTCTTTTAGATAACACAAACTAATTGCAAGTGATATGCTAGAAAGAGGACACAACACTTTAGAATAATTCAGCCTTAAGCAAGATAAAATGCACAGAGTTTTTAAGTTTATTTAAGCCTTCGACACAAAGCTTAGACAAACTGAGTCCTCTAGAGAGACTGAATATGACAACCGCGCTCGTCTATTTATTGGAGACCCGCGGGCATCGCTCCTCCTTCGACTTTTTTATTTATTTCATTCCCAAGACATGGTTTTCTATTGGAAGCGTCCTCTAGTGAACCCTAAGCAGGTGTTAGGCCATTATTTCAATGTGACAAACGCTCCCATTAAAACATGAAGGATTTACAACTGATTTTTTTAAAAGACCTTCAGCCACAGGTGCAGCTGGCCTGAGGCCCCCTCCGCACGTGGCCTCAGCCACACGTGCAGCTGGCCTGAGGCCCCCGCACGTGACCTGCGGGAAAGCACCTAAAAGGCCTTGGAAAGCCCCTGACAGACTAAATGACTAATGGAGCCCTTTTTTTGGGTTGAACACCTGCTAGTTCAACCAGAGGACATACAGTTCGGATCAGGACACTTGATAGTTCATCACAGTTCAAATATGGACCTAAAAATTCTTCTACAGTGCTGTACAGATGTGCATACAAATAAAAATGTAATGCAATGCTAAAATACCCTCTAGCATATGAGCATTGCCTTTGTTATAATTTGCAGTTGTTTAATTAATTATTAAGATCCTATTGTCTTTGTACATGTTCAATAAAGCCCCTCCATCAATCAATACAAAACAGTATTTAACGGCATCTGCAGGAGGGCGTGCACATGCCATTAAAACATAAATTAATGTGTACATGAGCTTTTGACAAGAGCGGAAGTTAGCTTGCACGCTGACATCCATGAAATGTCTTGTAAAACCTTCCCGAGGTTTTATCATGTTACAATAACAGCGTTTTCAGTTTTAGAAGTGTTTATTTCTCGCTAGCTTTTACATAATATATGACAAAAGTATTATATTTAGCCAAAAACAAAGCGAAGTTAGCAGCTAGAGACACCAGGAAGTGACATCACCACTCTAATGTCCGTGAGATCATACCATAAAAATAGGAACAGAATGTGAATTTTTAATACCTTTTAAAATACGTCCAGGTTAGCCATCTTTGAACCAAGGCCTGTGTCCCAAGAATGTTCCTTGTGAATTTGAAGACTCTAGCAGTAGTAGGACAGGAGTTATGCTGAGCACAGACAGACTGACAGACTGACGGATGGACAGATGGACAGACGGACAGACGGACAAAAAGCCTTTGCAATACCCAGTGGCCATATTTGATGGCTTCGGGTAAAAAACATACAAAAGGACAAAAAAAACAGCTATAATTTCACTCTAGTCATAGAGTCATAATTCCTAGGCTTTTAGAAGAGCCTAGACATGTACCCTATGAAATGCAGTGAGCGATTGATAACTCAAAGCCATAAATGTAATAATCTAACCTAAACTAATGCTAACTCACCAAATTAAAAGGCTGTATGACAAGGATGACCTGGTTTGTAAAATTTGACACACCAGATCAATTCATAAACCAACCAACCAACCAACACTGCCATCTGCTGGAAGATTGGTTATCAAGGATGATCGATAATGCAAATTAGGAGCAAGTGCGGTTGAAGTTACATTGAAATTAATTTATATATGTTTACGGTACCTTTCATTTCCAAAGCCTAGGTTGGATGGCCACAATGGTCACTGCTGCTTAGTATGATCTGTTTGAGGTTTCTTCTTCTTCTTCTTCTTCTTCCAAAAAAATGCCTCAAAAAGAGGAAGTTTTTCCTTACAACTGTCACCTGTGTGCTTGCTCAGGGGCGTTGGTAAGGTTAGACCTTTCCCATGTGAAGCGCCTATGTTGTGATTTGTCATTATATAAATGAATTGAATGGTATTGTATCACACTGTAGTATTTCTCACAACCTGCATGCAGCCTGTGATGGAGTTCTCGGCTCAGGTCAACGCCATGCAACACCTAAAGGAGCAGCTGGAGCAACGGACCAGAGTGATCCAGGCCAACATCCAGCGGCAGCAGGAGGAGCTGAGGCAGATCCAGGAGCAGCTGCAGAGGGTCCAGGGACCAGGCATACAGGTCAGACGTGCACGCACTCAGTGTCAAAGCAGCAACTCGAGCGGTCGTACTTTTTAACATTTTAAACAGCAGAGCAGAGTTTTAATTTCAGATGAATCTGTAATTTATTGGCTAAAGTGGAGCGTTTTCAGTGCAGAGCCTCTCTCATCGCCATCAAAGTATTTATCACCACTCTCATTCTCTGTGTTGGCATCAGTTTAATTGAGTTTCTGTTGTTAATCGATAAATTTGTGCGCGATAATGAATGAATGAATGAATTAATGAAAACTGTTTATTTCGAACATTTGATACAACAACAATTACAAGATAGATCAGTAAAGACAACAACAAAAAAGTTCCTACTGTGTACCCAACATGTCCGAAAAGGGGTAGGGTGAAGCATCAGCTTATTTATCCCTACCCCTTCTTCCCCACAACCAGTAATACCCTTTGCCACATATACACATAGATTCCTACACACCTAAACCGATATCAATATATATATATATACATATATATACACATACATATATACATACACACATCAACATACATACACATATACATACACATATATACACATATACATATATACACATATATATACACAAACATAAATATACACCTACACATACCTACTTACATACAAAATACTATATATTTACAAGCCGAAGCAAAAAACAAAAACACCCTAACCCTCATTACACTTCCTCCTCCCTATACCCAGAAAAAACCATATTTTTGTACCGCTGTTTGAACTGGTTCATGCTTGGACATTGCTTGAGCCCCACTCCCAATCTGTTCCACATCCTCACCCCACAGACAGAAATACAGAAACCTTTTAATGTTGTTCGTGCCCACTGATGCTTTAAATTAAATTTCCCCCTCAGACTGTAATCCCCTGATCTGTTAAAAAACATATTTTTAATATTTGCTGGAAGTAAATTGTTTATTGCTTTATACACAATTTGTACTGTTTGAAAATGAACCAAGTCTGTGAATTTTAAGAATTTGGATTGTAAAAATAGTGGATTTGTATGATCTCTATAGCCAGTATTATGAATAATTCTTATAGCTCTTTTCTGCATTACTGATAGTGATTGTGTTGTACCTTTATAAGTATTACCCCATACCTCTGCACAGTACTGTAAATATGGTAAAAACCAGTGAGCAGTAAAGAATGCAGAGTGAGTTGTGGTCCAGAATATGTTTCGCTTTGTTTAGAACTGAAATGCTTCTTGACAGTTTACTTTGTATATGTTTTATATGAGTCTTCCAGTTTATCTTATCATCTATTATCACCCCCAGAAACTTATTTTCATGTACCCTTTCAATATCTACCCCCTCGACTTGTAACTGAACCTGTATGTCTGTATTACAATAGCCAAATAACATGTATTTTGTTTTACTTAAGTTTAATGATAATTTGTTTCTGTCAAACCATATTTTCAATTTTCCCATTTCTATACTGATCCTCCTCAGTAACTCCTGCAAATCCCCCCCTGAACAAAAAATGCTTGTGTCATCTGCAAATAATACTAATTTTAATATTTTGGAAACATTGACAATATCATTTATATAAATTAGAAACAGTTTTGGACCCAATACTGACCCCTGTGGGACGCCACAAGCATTGTCCAAGCATGATGATGTATATTCCCCCAACTTCACAAACTGTTTTCTGTTACTTAAGTAGCTTCTCACCCAGTGCAACACCAACCCCCTAATCCCATACTGTTCAAGTTTATTGATTAATATGTCATGATTAATTGTATCAAAAGCCTTTTTAAGGTCTATAAATATTCCAACTGAATGTAATTTGTGGTCTATGGCGTTTGTAATCTCCTCAACTGATTCTATTAATGCAAGTGATGTTGAACTATGTGCTCTGAATCCATATTGACTATCAGTAAGTAATTTATGTTTATTTATGAATTTGTCTAATCTATTATTGAATAACTTTTCTAATAATTTGGAAAATTGTGGAAGCAAAGAAACAGGTCTATAATTTGTGAAGTGGTGTCTATCCCCAGTCTTATACAGCGGCACAACCTTAGCTATTTTCATTTGATTGGGAAATTTACCGGTTTGAAATGATAAGTTACAGATGTATGTTAATGGTTCTACAATCCATTCAATGACCTGTTTTACCACCACCATATCAATTTCATTTAAATTGGTAGATGTTTTATATTTACAATTATTCACAATGTCTATAATTTCATTTCCATCCACTGCTGTGAGGAACATTGAACAGGGATTTCTTTCTATGAGATTATTATCCCAATCCTCAGGTTGGGAATCGGGAATTTTTTCTGCCAAGCTTGGTCCAATATTTACAAAAAAATTATTAAAACCGTTGACTACCTCATCCTTATTTTCCTTCTTGACATTATTATCAATGAAATACTGAGGGTAACTCTGTTTTTTATTACCATTTTTGATAATGCTATTTAATATATCCCATATTCCTTTAATATTGTTTTTGTTATTATATAATATGTTACTATAATATTCCTTCCTACATACCCGTATAATATTAGTTAATCTATTTTTGTATTTCTTATATCTATTTTCTGCCTCTTTAGTCTTTAGTTTTATGAATTCTCTATACAGTGTATTTTTCTTATTACATGCATTTCGTAACCCTTTCGTCATCCATGGTCGAGCTTGGATTTTTTGTTTTCTGTAGTCTTGTTTAATTGGACAATTTTTATCATATAATGATGTAAATATTTGTAAAAAAGTTTCATATGCACTATCAACATCACTTTCACTGTATACCTTTTCCCAGTTTTGCTCCTGTAAATCCTTCTTTAGTGTGTTCATGTTTTCCTCTGTCCGCACTCGCCTGTATTTTATTTTCTCCTCTGGCTGATTCCGCCGATGGTTTCTATTATAAACGATGAAAACTGGTAGATGATCACTAATGTCATTGATTAATAATCCACTCACAGTGTTATTCTCAATATCATTGCTGAATATATTATCAATTAAGGTAGCACTATGGGATGTAATTCTGCTTGGCCTGGTGATTTTTGGATATAAACTCATACTGTACATTATACTGATAAATTCATCTGTTATTTTATGCTTATTTGGATTGAGCAGATCAATATTTAAGTCACCACAAATGAACACAGTTTTTTGATTAGTTTTTGAGAACATTTTTCCCATACAGTCAGTGAATGTTTCAATACTAGATCCTGGTGCTCTATATATACAGCTGACTAATACATTTTTGCTTTTTTCTTCACATATTTCAATAGTTATACATTCTAATAAGTTATCAATCACAGTTGTCATATTGTCTACTATTTTATAATCCATGTTCTTATCCACATACACAGCCACTCCTCCTCCACTCTTATTCTTTCTGTTTACACAATTAAATTCATATCCATCCAGTTCAAAATCCATTCCTTTATCTTCATTGATCCATGTTTCTGATATAGCAATTATGTTAAATATTTTTTTAAACTGACTTAAATATTCTTTAATGTTGTTAAAGTTTGCATATAGACTTCTGCTGTTGAAATGGATTATTGATAATTTGTTATCCGTTTTAATGATCCGATTAAACTGTTCATCTGTATAATAGCAACAACTGTCATTGATATTTGAGAAGAAATTATTGTCCGGGTCTATATCGTGCTCCAAGTCCAGTACATTGTGGTCTGTGTATTTAAATGTTCTCAGTTCTACTTTTCCATGATCAGCAATCCTTTGAGTTATATCCTTCTTGTCTCCAGATGTAGATGAATAGGTAGTAGATGAATAGGTTCCTCTGATCTATGTCATGGTGTTGTGATGTGTTTGTGTCCTCATACCTTATTGGTCATATTTGTCCAGATCCTCGCTTTAAGAAACACTATTGTTCATATTTGTCCAGATTCTCGCTTTAAGAAACACTATTGTTCATATTTGTCCAGCTCCTCGATGTTCCTTATTGCCATGACTTTTGCTTGTTCTGGTGATCCGTTCAGTTTGATGAATATTTTACAGTTTGAAGTCCATGTGTGCTGGATTTTTCCCTGTTTCTTCAAGAAGCGTGCTTTCCTGGCGATGTCGGCATTCCGTTTGGTGAGATGTTCATTGATGAATACGTTTGTCCCTTTCAGTTTTCTTCCTTGTTTTAACAGTGCTGTTTTGTGTTTTCTGTTGATGAATCTCATGATGACGGTTCGTTTATCACCGTCATTTCTCCGGGGCAGAGGGTGGCACGCTTCAATGTTATTTAAATCCATTTCTATACCTTTAGATAGGAGGAAATCAGCAACCTGTTTTTCCACAGAGCTGACCTCCTGTTCACTGGGCTCCCCTCCGCTCTCATCTGTTACTGCCCGTGCGTAGGACCGTGGTTTGATGTGAAGACCTGTGATGATGACGTCGTTAATTCTGGTGTACTGCTCCAATTCAGCCACTCTATTTTCCAGCTGCACCAGATGCCGGTCTTTCTCGGCATTCTGGAGCCGTAATGCCTTCACCTCCTCCACCAGATCCATGATTGATTTCTGTTGCTGCTTCACAACAGAAATCTCCTCTGATAGAAAGTCCAGAGATTTTTTAATATCGTCACCTTCCTCCGCTGTCAGAACCTTCTTAGGCCCCATGGTCGGCTTATGAGCAGCTTGTCGATCGCCGATGTTAACAGCCATAATGCAGTGTGTGCTCGTCACTGCAGCTTTTTACTGCAAAAGAAAACTGATTTATGCACTTTTATTTTGAGTTTCAGGCTTCTTCTTTTCCATTTGCAGTGTTTTTACACGCTTTCGTCAGTGGGGTGTCCACACTTATTTGAATGGGGTGGCAGATATACTGTACACAGTTGTATTTTTTACATTAAGGCTGCAGCTCATGATTATTCTCATTATCGATTAATCTGTTGATTATTTTCTCGGTTAATCGAGTTGTTGTTTGGTCCATAAAATGTCAGAAAATGGTGAAAAGGGCGATTAGTGTTTCCCAAGGCACAGGATGACATCCTTAAACATCTTGTTTTGTCCACAACTCAAACATATTCAAATTAGGGAAAAAAATAATAATGAAACCAGAATTTATTCACATTTCTGAAGCTGAAATTAGAGAATTTTAACATTTTGTTTAAAAAAATACTCCAAACAACTAATCAGTTATGAAAATAGTTGGCAATTAATTTAGTAGTCAATTAATCATTGATTAATTGTTGCAGCTCTAATTGACAGAATAGTTAACACATTCAAAAAGATCTTTCATTATACTGTAGATACAGTTTTGTGCATTAACGGTGCAAAACATTTAAAAATAACAAGCCTGTATGTAATATTTATAAATAAATGCCAATAAATTTGTTTTACCTTCTTTGCCAGTTTAACTTAGTGAATTCTTCAGTCAATCGTCAGTCAGAGCTGCGTGTCGTCAGAGAGTGAGCTGCAAAAAGTTTGTATCTGATTTTTGGTGCCTCAGAGGTGGTGTTTGTAGTTGCCATCTGCCACGCCGGTGTTTGCCAACCTGGACAGTGGGAATACCACCTCAACTGGCAACTTAGCCCCGCGGCTGGACACCAACAACGTGGTGAATTCATCAAGGCCGCGTGCTGCGTCATTGAAGCCGCGCGTCACGAGTGCCGCTTCCCCGAGGCCTCGTGCAGCCACCGCGGATCCATCAGTGCGGAAACACCGAGGCTGTGCGGCACCAGCGCAGCACAGATCCATCCCGGTGACAAACAACGCAGGCTGTTAACATCGGTGATCGTCAAGCAGCCCACAAGCCGACCATGGGGCCTAAGAAGGTTCTGACAGCAGAGGAAGGTGACAATATTAAAAAAAATCTCTGGACTTTCTATCAGAGGAGATTTCTGTTGTGAAGCAGCAACAGAAATCAATCATGGATCTGGTGGAGGAGGTGAAGGCACTACGGCTCCAGAACGCCAAGAAAGACCGGCGTCTGGTGCAGCTGGAAAACAGAGTGGCTGAATTGGAGCAGTACACCAGAATCAACGACGTCATCATCACAGGTCTTCACATCAAACCACGGTCCTACGCACGGGCGGTAACAGATGAGAGCAGAGGGGAGCCCAGTGAACAGGAGGTCAGCTCTGTGGAAAAACAGGTTGCTGATTTCCTCCTATCTAAAGATATAGAAATGGATTTAAATAACATTGAAGAGTGCCACCCTCTGCCCCGGAGAAATGACGGTGATAAATGAACCGTCATCATGAGATTCATCAACAGAAAACACAAAACAGCACTGTTAAAACAAGGAAGAAAACTGAAAGGGACAAACATATTCATCAATGAACATCTCACCAAACGGAATGCCGACATCGCCAGGAAAGCACGCTTCTTAAAGAAACAGGGAAAAATGCAGCACACATGGACTTCAAACTGTAAAATATTCATTAAACTGAACGGATCAGCAGAACAAGCAAAAGTCATGGCAATAAGGAACATCGAGGAGCTGGACAAATATGAACAATAGGTATGAGGACTCAAACACATCACAGCACCATGATGCAGACTGGAGCAACCCACTCATCCACATCATCTACACCCGGAGACAAGAAAGACATAATGACTGAGGATAATGATCTGTTTATTTCTGCCCAGGAGCTCTGTCTAGATACATTTAATTATAATAACTCTGCTAACCACCCCTTCAAATCTGAAAATGATCCTGATAACATTTTCAGTGAGAATATTGTGAGACAGTGCAAATATTTTACAGAAGAACAATTCAAAAATTATAAAATCAATGATGAAGATTTTTCAGTTATACATTTCAACAGCAGAAGTCTTTCTCATAATCTGTCCACTATTAATGATTGTTTGAAAACATCCAAAAAAAGTTTTTCAGTTATTGCAATTTCTGAAACATGGTAAATGAGGATAATAAAGATCTAGTATATCTTGATGGTTATGAATTGTTCCTGGTTAATAGGCAGACGAGAAGGGGCGGAGGCGTTGCATTGTTTGTAAGGTCAGATTATAACTGTAAACTCATTAACAACATGTCATTTACAGTGGACATCATCATGGAATGTGTTACCATAGAAATTACATCTATAAACTCCAAAAACATAGTTGTTAGTTGCATTTACAGAGCTCCTGGGACAAATATTGACACCTTTGAAGACGTTATCTTAGGAATGTACAACAAAATCAACAGAAATAAGCATTTATTTGTCTGTGGAGATTTCAATATAGATTTTTTAAACCCTCACAATCATTCACAAATCACTTCATTTATAAACACCTTGTACTGTTGAGGACTGTTTCCAACCATCATTCATCCTAGCAGAATAACTATGGACTCAACAACTCTCATTGACAACATTTTAACTAACGCTATATCCGGTAATCTTAGTGGGGGACTAGTGGTCAGTGATATCAGTGATCACTTGCCAGTTTTCTCAGTCTTTGCATTGGAGGGTTGTTGTAAGTATCGAAGCAATATCAAATTCATGAGTAGAAAAGTAACACCTGAAACAATTGAAAATTTAAGGGAGGATTTATCAAGTCAGAATTAGTCGGATGTTTTTGTTGATGATGTTGACAGGTCATATGATGCTTTCATTTCCATTTTTTCCAGTTTGTATAATAAACACTGTCCATTTGTTGACAAAATATACAGAAATCAATATAGCAATAAACCATGGATAACTAAGGGGCTTCAGAGGGCATGTAAAAAGAAAAAATTACTATATAAACAATTCATAAAACTACGAACTAAGGAAGCTGAAAGTAAGTATAAAGCATATAAGAATAAGTTAATCAATGTCATGAGACTCAGTAAAAAAAGATATTATAATGAGTTACTTGTCAAAAATAGAAATAACATCAAAAACACATGGAACATATTAAATGAAATAGTAAAAAAGAATAGAGTAACTAGAGATTATCCTTCATTTTTTCAGAGTAACAACTACATCACGATTGATAACGATGAGTCTATTGCTGAACACTTTAATGAATACTTCATTAATGTGGGTAAAAATCTCGCCAGTAAAATTGACTCACCAACTAATAACTTCTGGGTAAATAATTCGACGTTTTAACAAATCTGTTTCAATGTTCATTGGTGGTACTCACCAAAGGGAAATACTTGATCTGGTTCATGGTTCAAAAAGTAAGAAATCAACTGATTTTAATCATTTGGATATGGCTTTATTAAAAAAAGTTATTGATTGTATAGTAAAACCGTTCAGTTACATTTGCAATATGTCACTAAGTACTGGTAAATTTCCTTCTCAAATGAAAATAGCCAAAGTAATTCCTCTGTTTAAAACTGGTGACAAACACACATTTTCTAATTATAGACCTATATCACTCCTGCCACAATTTTCCAAAATTTTGGAAAAAATATTTGCTAAAAGATTAAATGATTATTTACTGAAGCATAACATCATTTGTGAAGACCAATATGGATTCAGAAGGTCTCAAACTACATCACAGGCTTTGATGGACTTTGTGGAAAGTATAGCAACTGCAATTGACAATAAACAAGATACAGTAGGTGTTTTTTTTTTTTTTGATTTACAGAAAGCGTTTGACACAATTAACCATGGAATACTATTAACTAAACTGCAGAAATATGGAATCAGAGGTCTGGCATATGAATGGATAACTAGTTATTTACAAGGCAGATTTCAGTAGGTTCAATTCAATAATACTAATTCTGAACTCAGAGAAGTCACATGTGGGGTGCCGCAGGGCTCAGTGCTGGGTCCTTTGTTGTTTCTAATCTATATAAATGATATAAGTTGGGTGTCGATTTCACTGAGATGTGTCCTTTTTGTGGATGATACAACTGTGTTCTGTAGCGGTGAAAATCTTGAACAGCTTCTGGACATAGTGGAGAAAGAACTGGAAAAATTTAAGGTTTGGTTTGACGCTAATAAGTTGTCACTCAGCCTTGGGAAAACCAAATGTATTATATTTGGAAATAAACAGGCACCCAAATGTAAAAATTTAACTATAAACAATAAGGAAATTGAGTTAGTAAGAGAGAATAAATTTTTAGGTGTTATAATTGATAATAAACTTAGCTGGAAACCACATATAAATTATGTGAAATCAAAATTGTCAAAAACTATAGACATTTTGTATAAAGCCAAAGACGTACTGCCACAAGAAGGGTTACTTACTTTATATCATTCTCTGATGGTACCATATATGACATATTGTGTTGAGTCATGGGGAAACACTTACAAATCAAACACCAATCCAATATTCCTTTTGCAAAAACGAGCCATACGAATCATCTGCAATAAACATTATCGTGAACCAACTCATTCTTTATTTGTGTCTTTAAATTTATTAAAATTTATAGATTTGGTCAATTACATTACAATTCAAACTTTGTTTCGAGCAAAAAACCAAGCCTTACCGAGACATGTCCAGAGTCTGTTCAGGTTGAGGGAATCCAGATATAGTTTAAGAGGTTGTGCAATTTTTATGAAACCACCAGTAAGAACAAATGTAAAGGGTTTTTGTGTGTCTGTGGTTGGGGTGAAGAAATGGAACGAATGTTCAACAGAGGTTAGAATGAGTGGTACCTTAGTAAGATTTAAGAAACTACTCAAAAAGAACATCATGTCTAAGTATCATAAAGAAGCAAATATAATTTGATTTATAGGGAATGTTCAATTTATAAGTGGGATTTATTGTATATTTGAATGTGTGGGTATGTATATGCGTATGTAGATATATAGATATGGGTAGGTATATATGTATATAAGTGACTGTGTATATGTATGTATATATATGTATATATTTATGTATGTATATATGTATATATGGCACAGCCCAAGCAGAGGGTCACCCTCAAGAGCCTGGTCTGCTTGAGGTTTCTTCCTTATAGGGAGTTTTTCCTCACCACAGTTGCCTAGTGCTTGCTCTGGGGGTTGGTTGGTAAGGTTAGTCCTTACTTGTGTAAAGTGCCTTGATTTGACTTTCTTGTGATCTGGTACTATATAAATATAATTATAAGTGAATAGTATATTGATGTGTATGTCTGTGTGTCGACATGTAGTAATGAATTTGTATTTATGAAAATATGACTGATTAGAATTGATGGACTTGTACTAGCAGGGGTGGGCGCTAATAAGCTTTGCTTCAGCCCACACCCTTTCGGACTCACTAGTTTTGTTTATGCTTTGTGGAATTGTTCATTTTTTTCTATTTGAATATTTTGTGTGCCGAATAAAACTTTGTCATTGTCAAAAAAAAAAAAAAAAAATTGGCAAACTTCCATGTAAAATGCGCATCTGTCATGAAATCATTATTAAAATAAAAATGGACCAAAAATAAGCAAAAAAACTGCTGAGTCATGATGGCGTGCAGTGGAAATGTGGCCTGACTTCCTGTCTCCATGATGACAGATGCTGCTACAGCAGCAGGGTGGCGTGATGAACATGCAGCTCCCCCAGGTGGCGTCGACCCAGCAAGCAACCACAATGTCCAGTCAGGTCCAGCAAACGGCCATTAACCCCGCCCATTCAGGAAGTCAGCAGCTCGCTATGCAGCAGCAGGCTCCGCCCCCTCAACAAAACCTCCAGCAACAAGCCAACGCCCTCGCACAGGTGGGACTACCTCTATCTGTCGCTCATGCATGCCCCCCACAAACACACACACGCACATACAGAATTTCAGCGCTGTATTTGTACAAATTTGAATAACCAAAATGTCCTTGCAGGCTGCATCGACTTCATAACAGATTTGCTGTCTCTTGGTGCTTTTTTTTTCCTCTCCTCTTTCTTTTTTTTCTGTCTTGTTCCATTTGTTGTAGGGTAATATAAGGTCACATGTTACTTTGCTTGCTATCAGATGCCGGCGTGTGCTTTTTATTAAGTTGGGGAGTTTTACAGACTTGATTACTGTGCTTTTAAAAATTGGACATCATTACTTCCATCAACCAGTGGGGGGCGGCAGACATTACGTCATCGCCTCTGTCTGTCTGTGCACTCCTCTTATTTTCCTCCATCTCTTTTCTTTTTGCTAATGTGGAACCAATGTTTCCTACGTTTGCTGCTTGGTGGCAAAATGTCCTTAAGCACGACACAAAAATCCAAGCTGCTCAGTCGGACTTCAAACCCACAGACCCTTGTGTGAATGGACACCCTGCTCTGCTGACTGAGCTTACCTGGAACAGGAAACCCATGGCCCTTTCTGGGAAATAGGGCTATGATAGAAGTTCCTTCAGGAATGCCTTGTGCCATTCATCCATACAAACCAGTCAGGCTTATACCCTAATGGACCAAGATGGAGCCACTGTCAGTTGGGCCAACCACTCATGATGCAAATCGAACAGCAGGCTATGGCGAGGACCTTGCAATGCTGATTCACAGCAACTGGTTTGTCACTTTTCTGATGTGGAAGTAGGTAGAGTGACACTGTCAGTGGCATGTCAGAAAACTCAGTCGTCTATTAAACGGGAAAGGTGATATGATATGCTTTCTTTTAAGCTTTTGCATATTTATTAAAAATAATAAAAAAAACTAACGAATCGCATATGCATAAGTATTTACACCCTTTGCTTGATACTTTGGCAGTAATTACAGTCTCAGGTCTTCTTGAATATGATGCTACAAGCTTGGTGCACCTACCTTTGGGCAGTTTTGCCCATTCCTCTTTGCAGCACCTCTCAAGCTCCATCAGGTTGGATGGGGAGCATCAGTGCACAGCCATTTTCAGATCTGTCCAGAGATGTTCAGTCAGCTTCAGATCTGGGCTCTGGACCACTCAGGAACATTCAGAGTTGTCCTGAAGCCACTCCTTTGATATCTTGGCTCTGTGCTTAGGGTCATTGTCCTGCTGAAAGATGAACTGTCACCCCAGTCTGAGGTCAAGAGCACTCTGGAGCAGGTTTTCATCCAGGATGTCTCTGTACATTGCTGCATTAATCTTTCCCTCAATCCTGACTAGTCTCCCAGTTCCTGCCGCTAAAAAACATCCCCACAGCATGATGCTGCCACCACCATGCTTCACTGTAGGGATGGTGCCTGGTTTCCCCCAAACATGACGCCTGGCATTCACACCAAAGAGTTCAATTTTTGTCCGAGAATTTTGTTTCTCGTAGTCTAAGAGTCCTTCAGGTGCCTTTTGGCAAACTGCCTTTTGGGCTGCCATGTGCCTTTTACTAAGGAGTGGCTTCTGTCTGGTCACTTTACCACACAGGCCTGATTGGTGGGTTGCTACAGTGATTGTTGTCCTTCTGGAAGGTTCTTCTCTCTCCACAGAGAAATGCTGGTGCTCTTACAGAGTGACCATTGGGTTCTTGGTCAGCTCCCTGACTAAGGCCCTTCTCCCCGATCGCTCAGTTTAGATGGGTGGCCAGCTCTAGGAAGAGTCTTGGTGGATCCTAACTTCTTCCGTTTATGAATGATGGCGGGCACTGTGCTCATTGGGACCTTCAAAGCAGCAGAAAAGTTTCTGTACCCTTCCCCAGGTTTGTGCCTCAACACAATCCTGTCTCAGAGGTCTGCAGACAGTTCCTTTGACTTCATGCTTGGTTTGTGCGCTGACATGTACTGTCAACTGTGGGACCTCACATGTAGACAGTTGTGAGCTTTTCCAAATCATGTCCATTCATGAAATCATGCCATCATGAAATCAGCTTCTGCAAAAACAGCAGATTATTATTATTTTCTCCAGGTGGACTCCAATTAAGCTCCAGATATATCTCAAGGATGATCAGTGGAAACAGGATGCACCTGAGGCTGATAGTTTTTATGTACATGTGATTTCTTAGGGTTTTTTTATTTTTTATTTTTAATAAATTTGCAAAAAAAAAAACTTTTCACATTGTCATTATGGGGTGCTGTGTAGAATTTTGAAAAAAAATCATTTAATCCATTTTGGAATAAGGCTGTAATATGACGTATAACAAAATGAGGCACTGTGTATACTTTCCGGATGCACTGTAGACTTGCACGCATGGACTCTGCATTGTTCTTTCCTCCTTTTTGCTTTCCCACTGTTTCCAAAATCAGCCTTATGACATTACAATTGCCTGTTTCAATGACTGATTTGGCATTGATACAGTCACTGATTGACTGGTGCAGCCTGTTTGCTCTAGTCTTTGGCTCCAGGTTGTCTTGTGGACTATCTGTCATTGTGAACACTAGATTATATGCGGCTGTTTAGCTGCAGCATTTTTTTATTACTGCCTATTCTGACAATTGTTTGTTGTGCTTTTGTTTTATTTGTTAGAATGGCCGAAGCAGATGGTGACCTCACTGGGTCTAGTCTGCATGAGTTATCCATTAAAAAATGCCTGAGAGAGTTTTTCTTTACCATTTTCAGTGCTTGCTCATGGGCTGGGTGTGGGTTAAATTTTGCTAGTGTCTAGCATCTTGGGGTGAGTTACACTGTGAATTCAGTTGAATGGGAACGTGTGTCCAAACGTTTATTTTCTTCTTCTTCTTTTTTTTTTTTTTTTTTTGCATCTTGTGCTCTGCAGCCCCAGCGTCCTCCCCAGCCCCCGCCCCAGGCTCAGCCACCGGCTCAGAGCTCCGTGTCGGCGCCGCTGTACAATACCATGATGATTTCCCAGCCTGGGCAGCCCAACGTGCTGCAGATCAGCACCACCCTGCCGCAGAACACCACGCAGCAAGGCACAACTGTGGCTGCCTTCACGCAAGACCGACCGATTCGGTAAGTGGAACACAAGGAAGCTGTGAAATAAAAATTCACAAAATTAACGTTGAGCGATTTTGTTATCCAGGTTCCCCGCAGGGCAGCAGCTGGTGACCAAGCTGGTGACGGCTCCAATGGCATGTGGTGCAGTCATGGTGCCCACCTCAATGATCATGGGACAGGTGGTCACTGCGTACAATCCCTTTGGGGGACAACAGGTAAGGGCAGAGCCACATAAATCAGAACTTAGATTGTTGTATCCACATAAGGTTCGATCTTATTGTTTTTAATTGATATTCTCTTATAAAAATAATGCTCAGGCTCTTCTGGATCCCATTTCTCTCATGAAGGAGGTAGAAACTGACTGGTGTCTTACTGACTGATGGCGCTAGCTTCACCCTCGCTGCATGCGGGAACGAAATGACACTAACCTCTTGAGTGAAAGGGAATTTTCTTAAATTTCGCACAGAACAATAGTACACGGGCATAGTTCGGAATCTGATTTATTGTTATTGTTATGGAAAGTAGAAAAATTCAGAAATTTTGAACTTTATACAGTATGGTCTGTAGTCTCATGGTGTTTATCTGCGACCCTCTCAGATATTGAAAACATGAAACATTCAATTTAATCTTGACTACACCAGAACCAATATGTGAATGTAGTATCAGGTAATATAGTGTAGTATATTTTTTTGCCTTTGGGGAGTAAAGAATTCGCACAGAATAGAACTACGTGAATCAGCCGTCAAGCCATAACGTTAATGTTGAACACAGCGCAATAAAGCCAGAAAATAGGCTGCCTCTAAATGGACGTCATGTAACATGTATGTATCTGCAGCGCTTTTAAAATCTTTTTTTTTTTTTACTTTCACTTAGGCACTTTTTTAAGTCCTTTTATTTTGGGCTGTAAAGGCTAAAGTAAAGTAGGAATGCATTGACCATAATTTTTTTATTATTGTATGTTTTGCAGAATATCTTTTAAAATAACTGCTTAACTAATCAGTGGTTTAATGAAAAATTAATGAATTTATGAAATGAAATGACATGAAAAATAATGAAACTAAAATTTGACAAAATTTAAAAGTTGCTCATCATGAAATCTGATTCTGCAAAAACAGCAGATTATTATTATTATTATTATTGTTTAACTATAACTCAGCCACATAAGTTGTCTGGCCAAAACTGAAGCTTAAATTACATTTCCACAGTCCGTCGTGGTGTCTGGTGTCTTCCAAAAGACAAATTTAAGCCGACTTTGGCAGTTTTAGACACTAAATATGCATTTGGACAAGTTTTTTTGGGACAAATGTTTGACACTCAAACAGGACTCACAAGACTAGTTGGAGTTGTTCGATTAGGTTATGCGTCAGTTTCAGTCACTTTCTTGTCTTAACTCAAAGCAGTATTGAAAAATTTGAGACTTCTAAAATCTACTGCAGACTGAATGTAGAGAAAATGTTGCCTGTGTGTCCTGATTTATCTTTATTTATTTATGTCTCTTGTGTCCCTCAGCAGGGCGGCCAAACCCAGACTTTGACTCTCCAACCAGCTCAGCCGCCTCAGGGTCAGCCTGACAGCCAAAACCAGGCTGTTGTGGCGCACAGCAGCCAGCAGGGGCAGCAGCAGCAACAACAATTCTTACAGGTACCAGAAGATGGCAGCAAACCTCATTAATGCCAACAGGCATTTTTTTTTCCCAGCTGAAGTTCAAAAATAAGGCTTTTTGTTTTTATTATAACTATTATTCTTGTTGTTGTTATTTATAGCTCTTCTTTAAGTTTAAATTAAAAATTATTAATTCAGAGAAAAACAACAATATAAACAAGAGTAGCAATCATGACTGTTTATGTTAATTATTATTTAAAGAAGGCCTTTATTGTTATTGTTATTCATAATTGCTGTTTAATTGTAAATAAATGAATCTAAATTTAAAAATGTATCATTCTGAGAAAAACAATAATATAAATAATAACAATTATTTTTGTTTATGTTTACAATTATTATTCAAAAATAAGGCCTTTATTGTTATTCATAACTGCAGTTTACTTTTGAATAAATTAATAAATGAATACAAATTCCATCCAGAGAAGAAATGACAATAATAATAATAATAAGAAAACCTCAGCCACATGGGGTGTACAGTGTCTGCATTCTGAGTGAAAGTCCCAAGCCCCAGTAAATGAGGAGGGTAGAAGCAGGAAGGGTGTACACAATAAATTTTGTCACATCTCAGGCACATTGGGTGCACAAGCCAGTACATGATTATCGGTCCCAAGCCTGGCTAAATGAGGAGAGTTGTGTCAGGAAGGGTGTACAGTGTAAATTTTGCACAACCAAACATGCAGATCACAAATTGAATTTCCATATTAGATCAGTCAAGGACCGGATGACCAATGACCACGACTGCTGTTGTCCAACATGGTGCTGGCTGAAATTGGCCCACTGTTGGGTGAAGAAGACAAGAGATGTAGAATGTGTCCAGAGGCAGCATTAGAGAAAAAAAAGTTAGAAATGTGGAAGTGAGAGTTGGGACCTTGAATGTTGGGCAGTATGACTGCTAAAGGAAGAGAGTTGGCTGATATGATGGAGAGGAGGAAGGTAGATATACTGTCTGCATAAGAATGCAAGTGGAAACGAAGTAAGGCCAGGAGCATTGGAGGTGGGTTCAAACTGTTGTATCATGGTGTGGCTGGGAGGAGAATTGCTGTTCAGGTCATTGTAACAGTATATTAAGAGTGTATTGGATGTTAAGCAAGTGTCAGGGTGATGAGTTTAAAGTTTGAAATTGAAGTGATAATGATAAATGTCATCAGTGCATATGTCCCTTAAGTAGATTGTGAGGTGAAGGAGAAATAAAATTTCTGGAGTGAGTTTGATGAGGTGGTAGGGGAAGTAATGGGAAGATAGGGTTTCAAGGAGATGAATGTCAAAGGGCAGATGGTGGTAGGTTTTGCAAAAAGGATGAAAATGGTTGCCCTGAATATTTATTTTAAGAAGAAGCAGCACCACAAGGTAACATGAATGGAGGAAGATGCACGCAGGTGGACTACATTCTGTTTAGGAGATGCAATCTAAAAGAAATTGGGAGACTGTAAGGTGGTGGCAAGGTAGAGCATAGCTAGTCAGCATCAGATGTTGGTTTGTAAGATGACTTTGGAAGTGAAGAAGAGGAAGAGTGAAAGCTAAGGAAAGGGCATTTATGAGCTGGTACTGTTGCAAGTTATACATGAAGTTGAACACTAAGGAAGGAGAAAAGAACTTGTACAGACAGAGTGACTGAGCTAGAAAGGATGTGCAGCAAGTTAGGGTGATAAAGGATGCAAATGTAAATATGCTCACAAGTTAGAATGTGTGGCGGGAGTATTTTGAGGAGCTGATGAATAAAGAAATTAAGAGAGAGAGGGGGGAAGGCTGGATGATGTGGATGGAACTGCAGTGGATTAGTAAGGATGAAATGAAGGCAGCTATAAAGAGGATGCAGAGTAGAGAAGCAGCTAGTCTAGATGACATACCAGTGAAGGCATGGAAATGTTTGGGAAAAATGGCACTGAAATTTTTACCCAGATAGTTTCATAAAATCTTGTGAGAGGATGACTGGGGAGTAGAGGAGAAGTGTGCTGATTCCTATTTTTTAAAATAAAGGTGAAGTGTTGAGCTTTAGTAACTCCAGAGATGTAAAGTTGATCAGCCGTAGCATGAAAATATGGGAAAGAGTAGTGGAAGCTAGGCTTATTTGCACAAATGGAAAAGTATTGAAGTTGGTCTGACTCGACATCCCACGTGACATAAAAACAAACAAACAAAAATGCAAAACACTTGACATGCTGCACAGTAAATCTATCCCAGTTCAAATGACAAGAGATATAATCCTGACTTCTATGTACCATGACACCCCTAGTTGTGGTATTGTATGAGTTTGGAGTGGTAGAGAAATAGTGACAGCAGTGACATGCGCAGTATGAATGACTGCTGCATTCAAGTTGGAGGTGGGATGACATCAAGAATCAGCTCTAATTCCTTTCTTTTTTGAAATGTTACTGGACAGGTTGATGGATGAGATCAGACAGGAGTCTGCATGGACTGTGATGTTTGCAGATGACACTATGTTCTGTCATAAGCATAGAGAGCAAATCGAGACTAGTCTGGAGAGGTGGAAATATGCTCTGGAGAGAAGGAGAATGAAAGTCACTACAAGCAAGCTGGAGTACGTGTGTAAATGGCTGGGGTGGGGCACACAGTGGAATAGTGTGGTTGCAAGTAGAAGTGGTGAAGGCAGATGAATTTAAATACTTGGGATCAGCTATCTAAAGTAATGGAGAGTGTGGTAAAGATGTGAAGAGAGAGTGCAGGCAGGATGGAGAAAGGTGGCTGAAGTGATTTGTGACAAAAGGATATCTGCAAGAGTGAAAGAGTGAGACCAGTTATGTTGTACATCTTAGAGGTGGTGGCACTAACAAAAATACAGAAGGCAGAGCTGGAGGTGTTGCACTGTTTTTTGGAAAGAACATATCAGTGCAGCATCAGACAGTTTGCAGCCAAAGTCAGACAGGATTGTTCGAGATGCTGGTTTGAACATGTGCAGAGGAGGGACCCAGGGTATATAGGAGAAGGATGCTGAGGATGGATCCACCAGGCAGAAGGAGAAGAGGGAGGCCAAAGAGGAGGTTTATGGATGTGCTGAGGGAGGACATGCAGGTGGTTGGCGTGACAACAGAAGATGCAGACAACAGGGTGAGATGGAAACTGATGATCTGCTGTTCTGCTAATAGGAACAGCTAAAAGAAGAAGATGATAATTATAATGATTGTTAATATTATATAAAAAAATGTATATATCTCAAAGTACAATTAATGAACAGTGCAACATATTTAATGAGGTACAAGAACTCTTTTTTATACAGTATTACTATGGATTTAGATGATTTTCACTCAGTATATTCAACATGTGGCTTGCAGCAGTTCGAGATTGAAAGTTATTCCTAAAAGAGCTATTTCATTCACTCTTTCAGTGTCCACCCCAAATTATTTCCAATCTTACTTCTCTGTTATCTTTGTATCCATCAAACACATTGGATATAGTTAAACGTTCATTTAAATATTAAGACATTACAGAGCCAAAATAAATGAATAACTACTGTTGATACAATCAGATGTCTCTAACTGCACTAACGCTCCAGCAAAATTCACCCCTTTAAGCACGTCACAAAGATTACTGAGTATAAATAAACTACAATGAAAGGATGAGGCTGAAGAGTGATCATCTCTTCCTTTTCAATTATCACGGGGCTGTTTGATCGTCAGGGCACCCGTCTTCTCCACGGCAACCAGTCCACCCAACTCATCCTGCAGGCAGCTTTCGCACTCCAGCAACAGGGCGCCTTCACCCAGGCGGCGGCGGCGGCGCAGCAACAGCAGCAGCAGAGGCAACAACAGCAACAGCAACCTCACCACCAGAGGCACCAGCAGCAGCTGAAACCCCAGCCCCAGAAACAGCAGAAAGCCCCGCCCACACACAGGACTGACAGCGCCAGCAGCCAACCACAGTAAAGCCCAGAGGACGATGCGCTTGTGAGATAACACGGAGAATGTCTGTGTGTGTGTGTGTGTGTGTGTGTGTGTGTGTGTGTGTGTGTGTGTGTGTGTGTGTGTGTGTGTGTGTGTGTGTGTGTGTGTGTGTGTGTGTGTGTGTGTGTGTGCGGGAGCAGGCGCATCTGTTTGCTCCTATGCACATTTGTTTCACTCGCGAGGTCGCCACCAACTTCCTTTTTTGCCTTTTCTTTTTCCCCTCCTCATCTTGAAGAAATGAATCTTTTTTGTTGTTGTTGTTTGTTTTTTTTATTTTAAAAAGGAAGGCCGGCGAGTCCCCATGAAACTCGCCGAGCATGTTACCACGGCAACAGGATGGATTCGGATCTTGGCTCCACCTCAACAGCGTCACCGTCTCCGGAGATCGCGTCGTCGGTTAAGCTTCGTCCAAGTGAACTGACCCTGTACAGATTGCGTTGTATGATAAAACCTTGTAAATATCCAGTATACTTAACGAGAACCAGAAATGTAGTATTTTATATGACTGCATGGAAATAACCGTGTAAGCTTTTATTAGTCACTTTTGCAAAAAAAAAAAAAAAAGACTTTTTACTTTGTTCAGTGATTTCTGGTTAAAGATGAAGCAACGATGTGCTTTGTCCCCCCCCCACCCCCCACCGCCAGCCCCCCAACAAGCCCCAATCATCCCCTTATTGAAAAATGACAACCAAAAGTCCAGAATAAGGCTTTAAGATTTTGTCAGTTTACTCTTTAAAAAACACACAAAAAACAAAACCCTGAAAGTTGTGTGTTTTTACACTGTCTCTGAGACACGCACCCACAAAATCGCTATAAATGCAATTTATGTTCAACAACATAGTGCAGTTAAACTGAATTGTTTGCAGGATGATCACTGTATGTTTTAAAGGGTTTAGTGATTCCAAGTGCCAAGAACAGAATTTTTTTTTGAGCGTACTATTCAAAGGTGTGTATATATATATATATATATATATATATTTTTTTTTTTTTTTTTTTTTTTTTCCAACAAGATATTACCCATAATTAAGCTAATGTGTGTGTATATAGTAGGGATTATTTTTTACAATCAAAGAGCCCTAAACAGTTTATTCTCCACCCCCTGAAACGTGAGCACTTAATGTGGTTGTGTACAGTAAATCACTGTTGAGACCTAGTTATTTGTATTCCGTGGTGTGATTCTGTGAGCTCGTGTGTGTGCGTGTGGTGTTTTTAATTTTTTTTGGGAAAATTCGACCTTTGTGTGCATGAGCGTGTATGTGCATCTGTTTGTTGCCCCTTGTGTCTTAACGGTAATCGACTTAGTAAGGGTTTGAAGTTGCTGGAAGGTACTCGTTTTCTCAGGAATGTGGAAAGTTTTGCTTCTGCCTCAGTCTGAAAACCAGACCAGGAAGGATTAGACGGTGATGCTGCAAAGACCAGAGAAGTCCTAACGTTTATATAGTGACTGAATCCAGTTTAACATCACTTTAAAATCAAAATTGTCTACAGGAAAGTTAAAAAAAGGAAGAAAAAAAAGTTTATTTTTCTCCTCCTTGTTTTTTATAAAAGGGTTCTTGAGCTACACTCAAGCAGAAATATAGAAAAGATTGTACTAATTAACCTTTACTACAATTAAAGGGGTCATATTATGCAATATTCATTTGAAAATGTACAATTTCCAGTTAAATATAGTTGGGGATTGATGCAAAACATCCTAAAGTACCAAGTTCTGTGATTGCGCATGCAAATTCTCCTCTTATAAGCAAGATTTAGCGCTGAAACTTCTGTGACATGCGTCACAGAAATCCACATCTGCTCTATGGCTTGCTCTGGGAGATACACCCAGTTGGTGCTCTTTTGCACATCTGCATAGGCTCTGGCTGGAATTAAAGGTTATGAAACCACGCACTGACATGCAGCTGAAGCATTCATGTCTCTGTGAGATGTGGAGATGTGAAGACATTATGGTGCCATGAAGTCACTAGACAGAAGAGTTTAGTGATTCTAATAACTTTGCAGGAGAACAGTGGTCCAGTCTTTAAAAGTTCTGGTGCTTCCAGTTTTACTGTGTGTTTATGAAACTTGGAGTCTAGCCAGTGACTAGTTCTCTGTGGAGGTCCTTGGGTACCTTTGGAACGGCTGTTATAAGCGAGTGGAGATCCCAGTGAATTGTACTACTTGTATTTTGAAGAGATGTTCAGTTACAGCAATACAGACATGTAGGCTTTCCCCAAGTGTAATCCAGCACAGAGGTACTTCAGTGCTGAGGACCTCAACAGCTGGAAAAAGGCAAGGGGGCGCACACATGTCGAGAGCTCATGGTAGACTTGGGTGGTTCCAGTTTGAGATGAATTTTAGCACACAAGAAGCCCATGTATTTGCTTTATTTTCTGATTTACTCCCAGGAGAGATGACATGCTATGCTAGCCTAATAGTAAGTCCTGTATAGGCCCTGCCAGTGCTTAGGGCCCCTTCACACATAACACAAAAGACGCAGAAACCGGAAGAAAATCAGCAAACAGAAACCGGAAGAAAATCCGCAAACAGAAACCGGAAGAAAATCTGCAAACCAAACATGAAATGGAGAGCCACGAACCATCCACCTGCTGTCGTGAGGGACGCACGGTCGCACAGGTGTGCACAACACACCGGCAACAGTTTCGCTCGTGCTTGTGCATGAACACAGTGCAAGCAGATGGAACGTGTTGCACCACACTGCGCCACTGATGTGGAAGAAAATAAAAAATATAAACCAGCTGTATAATTAGTGAAAATCACTGGGTTGATATAAATAATAAATAAAAGGGGACGCAATACAGAACCCCGTGGTTAAATAACCCTGGTTAAAACTTTACCACTGCACTACAATTACTGTTTTATAACAGGAGCGTAAAATGGCTAAAATCAACAAGGAGATAAAGCGCCGTAATAACTGACAAAATGGCGTTTGTTACGGCATATTTTTGTCGATACGTGACTGAAAGTGGTGTATTTGTGGCACTGTTGGCTTGTCACATTGTCATAGTCCTGTGGCGCGCGTGTTCTGCCAGACACGCATCAGGCTGGGAGAGAGGGTTTGAGAACCAACAGCTTCTTTCGATTTAAAGCAATAGGTCATTTCTTTAAAACTCAAAATTATTTCAGGACACTCTTTTCCTTTTTTTTTTTTTTTTTTTGGCTACACACTGTCATATGTTTGTTGGACACCTTTTGGCCTCCAAGCAGAGCTGTATAATATGACCCCTTTAATTGTCTCGCCTCTTGGTCTTCTGTACCATCAGTGTTTCATCCTTCTTCCTCTTCCTTGGCCTCAGTAATCCTCATGCAGTTCACTTTGCTCTTCTGAGTTCTCAAACAGCAGTCTAAACCAGAGCCGGGCCCGGATCCATTTTGTATTCTGAGGGATGGGTTTGAACGGAACGGGGCTCGGTCCTGTGCTACAGCAGAAAGCCATATCAAAACAGAAATGCCTCGGAGTGCAGGAAGTGTTGGTTAAAAAAGAGCTTTTAGAATGTGTCATGGAGTCTGCATGCATGCTTGTGATGATTTTCGTGTCTGTCCTTCTCGATCCTACTTCTTATATCATCGGGGGGTCTATACTGGTTTCCCCTGGCGATAGCCAATCAGTTCTTGCGTTGCAGTATAATGAAATTGTAATATTCAAGAAAGTTCTTCTCGGTTTGGGCTCAGAATCCTGGAGGCCTGTGTGTAGGACGGCTTGGCTTGAATGTGTGTTTGTGTGAGTATTTGTGTGCATGTCACAAAGTCTTTATAACTCATATTTTCAAACGGGAGTGGTCACATGACTGTGAAATGTTTCTACTTCTGAGTGTGTCACTGATTCTCAGCCCAAAGAATGTAAAGGTCTTTTTTTTTTTATGGAGACCAATGGATGTTGTAATTTTGTGATGAAGGGAAAAAAGAGGGTAATATAGAAAATCATGTAAATCATATAAACTTATAAGAATCTTCAAAAATATATATATTTACATACTTAAATCAGAATGTTTTAGTGTGTTTAAAATCACTTTTTTAAGCAATAATTTTATGAAATGGGGAAAATAGAGTTTAAAAATCACAGATGGTTTGGAATGGGATGGCAATGACAAGATAGCGACCCCCCCCAAAAAGAAATGCACACATCACCAATCCACTACAATTTGCTTCTGAAGAATTCTAGTATGATGCTGTACACCTAAACTAAAAACACCAGTATTCAGTGTAAAACGGTGCTATGCTTCCTGTACTGTATGTATTCCCCTTCTGCTCTCGAACTGTACTCCTTTATCTACCCCAAAGTCAAATGGAATAATATTTTGAAGCAAAAATGTTTGCTATTACTATGATAACCCCCCCTCTCCCTCCCCCCCATCCTGTTGTTCAATTTGAAAATTAAAACAGTTGCAATTATTATTTTGCAATGCATGTCGTCTGTTACGCAGAGAAAGACACCATCTGTTCACGTCTACCGTTTTGCAGGTATGTTCTTTACTATTACAAGTCAACCAACTGTATCAAAAGTGGACAGACGTTCTCTCCAATCATAGAACTGTGCGACAACCCAAACCACATGCATTCAGTATTAAAAAAGAAAAAAAAACAAAACTCTAAAGGCACATCTCTAGTGTATTTACATTGAACACAGATTTGACATATGTAAGACAAGCCACATTTCGTTGTTAAACAGACAACTATGACAGAATTACATACAGCGAGTGTTAAGTCACAAGCTACAAAGCACAAGTGGACTCAGTGTTTCAGTCGTAACATGTCACTGTACTATGGCTCATTTGTAATATTGTTTCAGTATACAGTATTGTGAAAAAGTGAGGCAGCCTAGTGTTGGTGTGTAAATGTGTTTTGTTTTCCATCGGTAAACAGGAGTAGACAATAAAGGTTTATGCTCAATGGCAAAGGGAACCACTGGCTTGGGCAACACTGAGCCTGGAACACGAAGACGTGGAACTTTGGACTCCGTATCAGGTGATTACAGTATGACGTTTGGTGGCCCCTACTGACCCAAGGGCCAGTGACAGTGTTGAGTGCTGATTCTGGACCATGGCATAACAAAATAATTTTCTCTAAGGGATGTAATCAATCATAAAATGTCTTTGCTGGCCTATTGGACGATTACAATATGAAGTTGGTGGATTCCAGTTGCATAGAGCCAGTGACAATGTTGAGTCATGAGAATGAAGATTTTTTTTTTTTTTTTAACAGTGCAACCTGTGAGTGCATCATAACATTTCTATGCTGGCTAGGGCTGTTATTATATAGTGAAAAAATTTAAGTTGTGAGAGACTTCGGGCCACATGTTTTTGTTCCACTTGGGATTTTATAGGTGCAGACCAAATTTGAACTCAATCAGATAAGATTTAGAGGTCCCTCAGAGTGACACATTTTCCTCTCCCTTTGCTGGCAAGCCAACGTCAAGACTCTGATGCCATTATTTTCTTTTACAGGTACATGTGATGGCTTCTAATCGCAAAAAAGTGGTGGTTAATTGGACACCCAGAGGAGAAGATTACTGGAAGTCGTCTCCCCTTTTTGCTTGTTTGGAGAAAATTGTTGCTTTGTGGGGGACCCCTAAACAATGTCTGATTACAATAACATTTGGCACAGATCTTTTATTTTATTAGTGGAACAAGAACAACATGTGGCCCAAAACATTTTGTAACATTTGACATTTTGAACAGGTCTAATGCTGGCCTATTGAGCAATTATAATATGAAGTTTTTGGTCCACACTAGCCTACAGCTGCTGACAATGTTGAGCCATAGATAGGCATGGGCAACATATGACTGAAATTTAAAATGTCTTGGCTTTCCTTTTTTGGATTAAAAGAGTTACATGTAGATTTTGAATGAATCCACGAAGACAACAAACGGGTTTGTCAAAGAATTGATCAGCATGATGTTCGCAAGAGATTTCACTTGTTAAGGGCTGTCACAGTAGGAGTATATTTATCGTTGGTTGGATAATTTGATATGTACAGTAGAAGCTTTTTACAATTTTGCAGGATCTTGATTGGGCGGTTGCCATAGAGTCGCTTCGCTATATCTAACGCTATGGCGGGTGCCCATCCCTTAGATTTTTACACAGTACTGTACATGTTTCAAGGCCCATTAAAGTGAGATAGAGGCATCTTGTTAATCTCAGTATAAATCTATTGGAGGTTACAGTAAATGAAGACTCTGAAGAACTGTCTCAGTCACTCGTCACTGCTTTGTGTTTACCTGTTCCTCAGTCTGGTTCTGTCTCCCAAGGTCAGGCTTTTACTCTCGTCAGTGCTCATCTCTGTAGTTTCTGTTTCCCCAAAGTGTATTGAGATGGAATCTATGCTCGCTTGCCAAAACTCACTCCTGCTGCGTGGACGGGTAACATCCTATCTAATGGATTTGGCTTTATATAGACGTGCACCTGAAATACCGCAGACCGCATGGGGAGATTAGATAGAGGTCAGGGCAAGGTTGAATACATGAGACAGAAAGACGAGCGATTAGGAATGAGTGAATGTGTTGTTAGTGGTTTACAGTGTTTGGCTCTGGTTTGTGCAGTAAAGACGGGGGATAATTGGGGAGTTCAGGTTGCGTGTTTCGTAGCCGTATGTTAGACAGAGTCATAGTCCATAAAGACGTCGGTTGTGTTGAGCAGTAAAGGCTGGGTGGGTGCTGTAGTGCTGCATACGGAGCTCAGCCTCTGTGATGGCGTCCTCTGCTGCCCCGGAGGAAGTGGAGCGTTGCTCAACGTCAGATACACCTGAGCAAAAATAAATAAATAAAATACATAGAAAAATGTATCAATTCTCTCTGTTTTTTGTTATTCCTATTAACATTATTAATGATAATGATAGCATTTGCTTTCATTACTTACATTTTTGGTATTTTCTGAAAGCAACAGTTCAGTCCTTTCCACCAGTTTTCTAAATGAGGGCCTTTTCAAAGGATCCTGATTCCAACATGACAGCATCATATCGTACCTACAGACGTGAGAAAGTGCATACAGCTTAAATGGCATCATCTCATCCTCCAAAATGTCAACATTATCATCCTGCTTCACAAAAATAGACTGCATGCGAGGGTAGATTCCAAGTCACTGTGCTTGTCCTTGGACAAGGCACTTCCCTTGGATTGTCACAGTCCACCCAACTCTAAATGAGGATGGGGAAGTAACTTGCAATGGACTAGTGTCCCATCCAGGAAGAGTCATAGACTCTCTAAACACCAATAGGCCTCAATACCTCTGTAGGACAGTTTGAATGAAGACAAAAGGAAGCTAGAAACCTGCTTTCATACTTCTAAGAAGTTAGAAGGCTACTAAATATGCCAGTGAAATGAGCAGGTACTCAGTGGGATAGAGGTTGGGCTACCACTATGTAAACCTGGGTTTGATTCCTGGTCAAGCTACTCATCTATGTCTTTGAAAACACTGAATTATGCCAGTCTATCAGACTGTAAATGGGGTACTGGCCTTGGGTGGGGAAATAAAATGCTATGAACTGACTTCCCATCCTGGGGGTGTGGTAGACTCTAATTTGCTGGATGCTATGGAATCTGGGGATAAACACCAATTGATCTTAAGAGTATATAGGTCTTTTTCATCAGTCTGAGAAATGACCAAACTAGATAAGAATCCTACTTTCCTACATCTAGGAAACCACAAGAGTGCTGAAGACGCCAGTCAAAAGAGGTGGTTGCTCAGAGTTCTGACTGTGTTTTAACCCTACCTAGCTTGTATCAATGGGTTACATAGAGCAATGGTTCCCAAACTGATGCTCAAGTACCCCCTAACCTACACATTTTGTTGTATGGCTGGGGGGCCTGGCTGCCTTTTTGTTTCTGTCTTTTGTTTTTCCTTCCAGGTGGCTTGCATTTGGGACTGAGTGGCTGTGTAGCTGAGTTTATCAGGACCTCACCCTGATCACCTGAGGCTGATCACCTGCGGCTCATCAGGACTCACAGCTGTGGTGCATCTACATGGATTGGAACATGGTGGCATTTAAGACTGGAGTACACAGTGTGTATTTGCCAGAGACTCGACCTTGTGACCAGACGGGTGAGATCGTCGTCTCGAGAGCCATCTCATCATCAGTGGATGCAGAGAACGTCCAGGTTTGATGCATGGTCTGTGAAAGAGGAGGGGGTGAGGTCTCACGCTCGTCAGCACACTTCCTGAGGTACGTTAGATTTTGTGACTAACATTTATACAGTCAGTAAATATGGTGTCCCTCACACCTTATTATATTGAGCTGTATGTAGTCGTTTAATCAGCTTCCACTGCTGTGGAGTTTTGTGAACTGGATGTTCCATGCCTGCAGGGTGGGAAGCTGATTAGTAATTAAGCCAGGAAGTGTTTGCTGTTTGTACACCTTTGAGCGTTCTCTCTGTGTGTTGAGTGTGGACTCACATAATGATTCCTTCTTTCACAGACTCGGTTTGTCGCGGCCACCTGGGGGGTGTCGGCGGGGTCCTTGGGTCCGAACCAGTTCTGGCTCCGGACCGTTAGCGCTGCTGGGAGCGCACCGCAATCCACCACGCCAGACCGCGCACTTTTATATTTTTCACAGCACTGTTATGTTCATTAAACTCTGTTATCCTTTGTACCGTGCTCTGCTTATTTTATACTGGGTCCTTCAAACGCTGGTCGGTTCTCCGGGCTGCGTCCGACACATAACACATTTTCCACCTCTGCACACCTGAATGAGCTAATCAGCTTATGGCAGAGCAGGGAGAGATGGAAACTGTGCAAATGAGGTGGCTGCCCACCCACCATTAGGGTGTGGTCCAAGATATGCAAGTCTAACGGGTGCATCCCAATATGGAATGTACCTTATTTACCATGTACATTAGGAAAACGGACGACTTATTTTCATCACTCAAAGAGCCCATCTGACAGCAGCTTCCACCCACACGCCAAAGGCACGGAGAGTAGTTTAATTCATGAAGATAAACTGCCTGTAGGCGTCAGTGAGTGAGTCTACAGTATATATGCCAGCCTCTGTATCCTCCCTCTTGCTAAATGTGTGCTGGGACTTCAGTTTACAGCAATTCTCAACCAGATAAGCAGGTATAGATAAATGATGGCTGTAAAACCAATCATACTTCATACATGAGTACTTGACATGAGTGGAAGCGAGTGGTGGATGGCAGACTTCAGTGGACACTTTGGATCAACAGTGCTATCACAGTGAATGTGGACATACAGGACACTTCATAAGGCAGTGCCACTGAATTGGAAGCCATGAAAATGGAAATGCACTATAGTAGCTGAAATTTTAAAACATTCATTTTGGCGGCTATTTTCAAATTTCAGGAATGAGGCTGTATAAGCACGAAAAATCATTAAAATGGGATAATCTTAACAACATTGGCAAATTTGATGCTTGAGCAAGCATTGACAAATGCATGTTTCTAGTCAAAGTGACTTAACAGAAGTCCAAAAAGGGGACAAAATATATGTTTTTGGATTCTTTTTGAGAGAATAAGCAATTTGGTATATCTTATCAACAGGACTGAAGTACTTTGGAATTTTGACCCCAAGGTGATCAAATTTGACTCCTGTCAAAAATGCCGGCACTTTGAAGATGTAGACCCAAGACAGAGTTGTTCGGTATCCTTCAAGCAACTTAAAACCACCTTCAAACTTTAGTTCCCATGAAAGTGTTACAGAACATTAAGATTGTCCTACTAGTACTACTACTACTACTACTACTACAAAAGGAGAGTTAAGACATAAACAGACACTCACATCTCTGTGGGTGCAAACTCTGGTCTGCTCATCCTGTGGCCTTCTTGGATCATCCTATAGAATGCTGAACCCACCTGTATCCCAGGGTATGGACTATTCCCTGGAAAACACATTCAGTACATGCTTTGTTAAAATCTTAATGTTACAGTGCACCCGGAAAGTATTCACAGTGCTTCACTTTTTCCTCATTTTTTTTTGTGTTACAGCCTTATTCCAAAATGGATGAAATTCCTTTTTTCCTCAAAATTCTACACACAAGACCCCATAATGACAATGTGAAAAAAGGTTATTTTTAGATGTTTGCAAATTTTTTTAAAATAAAAATCCTAAGAAAGCACATGTACATAAGTATTCATAAGTATTAGCCTTTGCCATGAAGCTCAAAACTGAGCTCAGATGCATCCTGTTCCCACTGATTATCTCTGAGATCTTTCTACAGCTTAATTGGAGTCCACCTGGGGAAAATTCAGTTGATTGGACATGATTTGGAAAGGCACACACCTGTCTACATATAAGGCCCCACAGTTGACAGTGCATGTCAGAGCACAAACCAAGCATGAAGTCAAAGGAATTGTCTGTAGACCTCCGAGACAGAATTGTGTCGAGGCACAAATCTGGGGAAGGGGACAGAAACAGTTCTGCTGTTCCAGCTCCAGCATTCCTCTGTGGAGAGAGAAGAACCTTCTAGAATGACAACCATCTCTGCAGCAATCCACCAATCAGGCCTCTATGGTAGAGTGGCCAGACGGAATGTTTGGGGGAAACCAGGCACCATCCCTACAGTGAAGCATGGTGGTAGCAGCATCATGCTGTGGGGATGTTTTCCAGCAGCAGTAACCTGGAGAGTTGTCAGAATTGAGGGAAAAATGAATGCAGCAATGTACAGAGACATCCTGGATGAAAACCTGCTCCAGAGCACTCTTAACCTCAGACTGGCGCATGGTTCATCTTTCAGTAGGACAGTGACCCTAAGCACACAGCCAAGATATCAAAGGAGTGGCTTCAGGACAACTGTGACTGTCCTTGAGTGGCCCAGCCAGAGCCCAGACCTGAATCTGATTAACATCTCTGGAGAGATCAGAAAATGGCTGTGCACCGACGCTCCCCATCCAACCTGATGGAGCTTGAGAGGTGCTGCA
This sequence comes from Thalassophryne amazonica, assembly GCF_902500255.1. Lineage (NCBI taxonomy): Eukaryota > Metazoa > Chordata > Actinopteri > Batrachoidiformes > Batrachoididae > Thalassophryne > Thalassophryne amazonica. The sequence goes on along the minus strand of NC_047117.1, from coordinate 68,184,718 downwards.
AAGAGGAATGGGCAAAACTGCCCAAAGATAGGTGCACCAAGCTTGTGGCATCATATTCAAGAAGACATGAGGCTGTAATTGCTGCCAAAGGTGCATCAGCAAAGCTTTTTATTTATGTATTTATTTATTTATTTATTTTACCTTTATTTAACCAGGTTAGTCTCATTGAGATTGAGATCTCTTTTACAAGTGAGACCTGGACAATTATAAAGTTTCCAATTCACCTAACCTGCATGTCTTTGGATATGAGAGGAAGCTCCTAAAAGGAACCCACGCAAACATGGGGAGTACGTGCAAACTTCACACAGAAAGGCCACAGGTGGGAATCAATCCCATGACCATCTTACTGTGAGGCAACAGTGCTAACCACTAATCCACCGTGCTGCCAAGGGTATTGAGCAAAGGGTGGGAATACTTATGCACGTACGATTCCTTCGTTTTTTATTTTTAATAAATTTGCAAAAATTTCAAAACCTTTTTTCATGTTGTCATTATGGGGTGTTGTGAGTAGAATTCTGAGTGGGGAAAAAAATGAATTTACTCCAGTTTGGAATAAGGCTGTAACAAACCAAAATGTGGAAAAAGTGAAGTGTTGAGCACACTGGATATGTTGGTTGACGTAAAAGGAAAATCCTGTTTATGCTATTACTTTATGCAGCCTGACGCGACAGGAAGGTATTGACGTTGATGAAAATTAGTCTAATTAATCACTTTGTGATCATGTATACTGTTTGAAAGATGCCAGTTTGTGCAGCTGCAGCATGCATCATTTTGTATGGATTACTTCACTAAGTAATGCGGCTCTGTGGCATCATCAGAGTCTGTAATAAGTCTCCAGTCAGCTCAAACGGACAACAATAATGGCTCGAACATTATGAAGCAAATGTAGCAATGCAGCACTAAGTGGAAATGTTACCCAGAGAGAAGAGTTCCCAGAGTAAGATGCCGTAGGACCATACATCACTTTCAAAAGTGTAGACACAGTCAAAAATACTCTCCGGAGACATCCACTTGACTGGCAGACGTGCCTGCAGAAAGGGATGAGAGAATCCTTGAATTCAGAGGAAATATAACGTCACATTATATGCGGGAATGTACACTTGGAGAGTGCAACACCCACCACGCCTTATACAATTGACAATAATTCATGCAAAGTAAGTTTGGGTGATGCAATAATATATGATTCTGTGTGGCCTTGATATGTGATCAGTTCTGTCCAAAATTGAACTACATTATCCTTGACTAATGCACAACCTTTACACCATGTTTAATCTATATGTGGACTCCAAGCTATTTCAGTTATGTCCTCGAGTTTGACTTTTTAAGGTCACCCAAAGCCAAACACTATGTGACCAACAGAAACGTGATGTGTGACTTCATATTAGTGTTTTTTCAATTCAGTTCAATTTATTTCATTTATATTGCGCCAAATCACAACAAAGCTGCCTCAAGGGGCTTCACACAAGTAAGGTCTAACCTTACCAACCCCCAGAGCAAGCACACAGGTGACAGTGGTAAGGAAAAACTCCCTCTGATGATTTGAGGAAGAAACCTCAAGCAGACCAGACTATTTCAATTATGGCTACATCTGTAACCTATTTCTTGGAATAGCCTTTCTAAATATGCCATATGAATAAGCCTTGGACCCATATATTGACCTCGACCTGAGACTTGACTTTTTTGAAAATGTAACTCAGTGTCCTTGACTGACCCTCAACCATTCAGTCACATTTGGTCAAAATCAGATCAAAACACTTCTGGTTATTTTGTTCACACACAAATGGACAGTTAGACACACAAGGCCAAAGACAATGCTCCCACAAGTGTGACTGCGTAGGCATTAAAAAACATAAATACTGCCATAAACTAGTATGAAAAGTCCCTTAAATGCTGCCTCACTGGCTAGCAAGCACAGTGGTAGCGGGTAATAAATTCTACTTGCTGTGTCTGGAGAATGAGAACAATCCCAAGAACACTGTGGGACAGTGGAAACATCATTTTTGGTGGTGCTTTTCTGCAAATGGGACAGGACGACTGCACCGTATTGAAGGGAGGATGGATGGGGTCATGTATCGTGAGATTTTGGCAAACAACCTCCTTCCCTCAGTAAGAACACTGAAGATGACAATGACCAAAAACACACAGCCAGGGCAACTAAGGAGCGGCACTGTAAGAAGCATTTCAAGGTCCTGGAGTGGCCTAGCCAGTCTCCAGACCTGAGCTGAAACTTCGAACCTGAAAGATCTGGAGAAGATCTGCACGGAGGAGTGGACCAAAATCCCTGCTGCAGTGTGCAAACTTGGTCAAGAACTACAGGAAATGTCTGACCGTTTCTGTACCAAATATTAAGATCTGTTTTTCTATTGTATCAAATACTTATTTCATGCATTAAAATGCTAATTAATTATTTAAAAATCATACAGTGTGAGTTTCTGAATTTTTCTTTCTTTTTTTTTTTAGATTCTGTCTCTCAGTTGAAGTGCACCTCCGATAAAAATGACAGACCTCTCCATTCTGTGTAGGTGGGAAAACTTGCAAAATTGACAGTGGGTGAAATACTTATTAGCCTCACTGTATTGTTTTTGAATATTTGAGGAGTTGTGGTCTGTGATTAAGTGGTCTTTGGTCTGAAAATGTTTGAGAAACACTGATTTAACTCAAAAGGGGTCATATTTCTTGACTCTACACTTTAAGCAACTCTGGAGGCTTCAGTGTGTGTGTGTTCATCCATATGTGTACCGATGTTCCTGTGTGTACAGAGGATGGAAGAGTCCTTTCATTAATTAATGTTCTGCATATATGATCATTTGTTCTTTGGCTCCACGTTTTGGTGAAGTTGGATTTATTAGGTTTTAGAATCAAAGTATTTCCAAACCACTGCTGTTTAATGAGCGGTTCAATATGCATCTGCACCTGGTTCTGTTATATCTGCGTTAAGCCTCAGACTCTTCCGTACCAGATCTCACTGATCTTGGGTTACTGTTTGACAGAAATTAATGTACATTATGTTGAACATTTGCATTGTGAGGCTAATGCACACTGTAATCTCGTAGGGTTGCCTGAGGTGTAAAAATGAGGAATATGTTTCCTTTTCAGCTTTTAGCAAAATTATGTGATGCTGTAAGATGAGAACAAATTTGACATTAGGGAAATCTTCAATATACATCCTATAAATGTTGATATGACTCTTCTCTCCTTCTCCACACTGCTATTCATTCAGCTCTTCAATCTGGCTCTATCGAAACCTCTAGAACAATTTAGGTTTTTTTTTTTTTTTTTTTTTGTCCTTGACAGATAGTTTTGCCATCATACCCAACATGAAACCACCATGCACAAGCATCAGCTTTGTTGCTTATGTTGGCTTGAGTGCAAATCAGGGAAGAGAATCATTTCAAAGGCATCCCATAGGTCATTACACTGGAGGAGACCATCATTTGGCAGTTCATGAACCCGAAGAAAGTCATCAGTGTGGCAAACATTCCACATAAAGAAGGACATAAGGAAAAAAGAAGGAAGAAGGAAGGAACTCACATTGCCTCGCAGAACATAGCTGGCATCAGTGGTGATGTCTCGTGCCAAACCGAAGTCGCAGATCTTTGCCACCCTGCCGTGAGTCAGCAGAATATTTCTGGCTGCAAGATCCCGGTGAATACACTATACACACATACATACACACACACACATGCACATGTACACAGACATGAATATTGACATTCTAACTGGTTTTGACAGTGAATATCTGGCACATAGTCTTCACATACAAATGAGGCAAAGCTTGGACTTTTGACAAGGACCATAGTCCCCAAGCTGCTGCCGATGTGCAGTTGAGCGCCTCGCTTGTCAGCACACCGACATCGTTGTGTGAATGTGTTGTATAAATGCGAGGAATCATTTGAGCGTCTGCCTCAGATGGAAAAGTGTGATAGAAATGTTTTCCATTTACGTGTGCCTTGAGCTGGTCTCTGCACAATGTGCAGTTTTGTCACACAACACAATACCAAAGATGTTGCAAGTTTTGTGCAGCATGCAGTTGGCATGTTAACTGCAGGAATGTTGACCAGAGCTGTTGCTCGTACCATAAGCTGCCTGTAATGTAGTTTTGGAGAATTTGGCACTGCAACCAACCAGCCTCATAATCGCCGAGCAGGTGTAACCATGCCAGCCCAGCATCACCACATCCAGCTTCTTCATAGTGGCGTGACAGACTAAATTTGATCCATGATCCATATGGATTGCCCCCAACAGTTAAACATGGATATGAACAGCGGATTAATCGCAAAGTTTACATAATTGTGTGAAATACAGATATATTATCACAGTGACTTGTTTTTAAAGTAATAATTGCACAGATCTTGATGCAAAGTTGATGTTAAAGCATCAAAGTAGTTATGTGTTTATATGTATGAAAGATGCTAAAAGTAGATAGCCTCTGCCACCTTGTGCTCTACTCAAGGCAGCCTGGTGCAGACTCTGTGCACATCAAGGTCTAAGCACAGAAAGAATCACTCCAAGCTGTCAGTAGTTGAGGACAGAGTATGTGCTGGACCTTCCTTGTGCCATCCTGAGCCTGCTGAGCTGAGCGTGGGTGGGGTCTAGATGGTTAGATAGATAGAGTCCACTGAGCACCAGAAAAAAAAAACTTTTCCCGACTTTTGCAGAGTGATGTGACAAGCAGAATGCAAATTTGTTTGTCTCTCTTTTTTTGTTGATCTGAAAAATAATCCGATCCATGTCTCAGAACTGTGATCGGATCTGTACTGTGAATTTTGTGATCCATGGCACCCCTACCTAATGAAAATCTTGTTTTATCCAAGATAAACTGCACAATTTAGAGTGGCTTTTTATTGTGACCAGTAAAGGCACATGTCAAATAATCATGCTGTTTATCTGTCAATTCAATTCAGTTTATTTAGTTTATATAGCAAAGCTGCCTCAAGGTGCTTCACACAAGTAATGTCTAACCTTACCAATCCCTAGGCGACAGTGGTAAGGAAAATAACCTCAAGCAGACCAGACTCAAAGGGGTGACCCACTGATTAGGCCACTCTGCAAAAAGGGTTTACAATACAGAACACAACACAACAACAATTGACGCGAGTCCATGCAGGTGTCCAGTCCACTGTCTGGGGGGGTCATCAAGTCACTCCTTGGATCTGTTCCTACAGCAGAGTCTGCATCTTGATATGCCACACCAGCCAGGTGGATGGATTACTTTGGCAAAGGTAAAAGGCTAACTAACACAGATTTTATAAAAAAAAATAAATTGTGGGGCAAAAAAGAGAATAAACCCTTTGTGTGCGTAGAAGCAGTTTTAGATCTTTTATTTCAATGTTGTGTGTTGGGGGGGGGGGGGGGGGGGGGTTTGGCTGGACAAGGTTGGGTTGTTTTGTGTTTATTTTCCTTCCCAGGTGATTTGGGGCTGTTCTCTGAGGAAAATGTGCTGCAGAAGAGTCTCTCTCCTCTGTTACGATGATTGGCTGCACCTGTTGCATTCTTGTGCGGCTCTCTATCAGGACAATCCACGACACCTGTGATGTTCACGTGCAGATCTGAGGACTTCCAGCTGGTACCAATGTAGTGATGAAGAACAACATTTAAACCAGCAGTGAGTTGGATAAGATTGCCGGAGAATACGACCTTGTGACGACCGTGTGGGGACGCTGAGGGCCGTTTCAGAGTCTGACATCGCGCCTGTGAAGGAGGACGAGGGTGAGAGGCAAACGTTGTCAGCACACGACAGAGGTGAATATTCTGACAAGATTATCCGTGAATGTAAATTGGTGTTTATACGCAGCTATAAGTAATTATTGGTGGAAATCGTTTGGCGTGCTCCTCACGGCAGTGGCGTGCGGATTAATGATCCTCCACTAGCTGTGAGCAGCAGCCTCTTTGAACTAAGTTTGAAACCAGACCTAAACGTGTAGCTGATAAGTTTGCCTCTAAACAATATTTCGTAGTAATAAGTGTTGAATAATCTCATCTCTGTTCCTCCTTCGCAGAGTACAGTCTGGGAAAGTCACCTGGGGGGGGGGTGTTGGCGGAACTCCTGAGTCCTGAACGTTCGGACTCCGACTGTTGAGACGCTGAGAGAGCGCGCCGCCTTTTCACCTCACCAGAACTCTAATTATTTAGTATTTCATGTATAGCACAAAGGGAGAAAAATAAATGTGTTTTCTTTTTGGAACTGCTTCTGATTATTTCATGCTGGGTTCAGTCAGATACTGGACCGCTCCTCAATCTGCGTCTTATCCATAACATTTCAACTCATGAAAAATTGGAGCTTAAACAAAAGCGTTGCATTTATTTTACTGATGAGTGTATATTGAGCATAAAACGGTGGAAGTAAAAACAGGTTTCTCATAACCAATGAGTGGGTCAAACAAGTGACTGAAATTGTTTCATTTGGGGTTGTTAATTTGGTTTTAGAGCCTGTTGACATGTGGCAGTGGTTAGGTTTGTGGAAACAAGTGTCTTAGGTGTTTTTTGTTGGCATGGTCAGCTTTACAGATCTTGACTTCGCAGATGATGCTGTGGTCTTTGTGGAATCAATGGATACCTTGATTACAGTGGTTACTGAGGGAGACTCAGATGAGAAACATCACTTGGACTGTGGGAATGTCAGCTGCAACACTTTGGTCATGTGGTGAGTTCCTCTGTGCTCACGCTTCACCTGGTTGCGCCACATCCAGGACCTAAGGTGATTCTGTGGTCTACTGGATGCAGTGACGCACAACACCAGCACAAACTCCCAGGCTTGACTTGAACTGGCTCCCAAATCTATATGTGAACGTAAGGTGTAAGTGTGTGCATTGAAGGTCCATGCAGCTTCAGCATGTTTACTTTAATGCTCTCTGCACTACTCCACGACAACAGACTGCATGTTGGCTGAGAGCCACAGAGTGATTTATCCTGTGCAGCAGCACTTTAAAATCTATCCTGTAACAGATTTATAAATAAGCACAGTCTTACATTCTTGGACGTAATGTACTCCATGCCCTTGGCCACTTGGTAGGAAAAGCTGAGGAGATCTTCAGCATCCAGAGACAGCTCTTCTATGTCATCTGCATGAAGTTACATCAGCAATTTTTTGCACATGAACCCAGGATTTATATATGGTGAACTTCTGCAATGCATGATGACAAGTGAAAGATTTCGTACCTGACTGAGAGGACTTTTCCTTCTCAGATGGACGCATGGGCATGTATCCTGGACCAGCGGCGTTCCTGCTGCACACACACACACACACACACACATGCATGCAGATAAATGGTGAACTTTGACACAAGAATCATTTGAATTCTCCTCACAAATAAACACACACACGCACCTCGGAGGCTCTGCTTGGTTGCAGATGTTGCGGTAGTAGCCTTCACCAACTTGAGACTTGAGAAAGGAGTCTCTTTTCCGCCGCAGGAAATTGAGAAGATCACCATAGCAACAGTATTCTGTGATCACCAATATTGGGCCTGAGAGGATGCAAGGATTGAAAATGTTGGATATGCACTTTGTTGCATCAGCCTGGTTAATGAGCATTTGTCTCATGCGACTGACAAGTCACAAAGTAAGTGTTGTGCATGCACGCCGACGGCTCTGAATAGCATTTGTTAATGGCTGATGAATATATTTTTGTGTAGTGACAAGGCTGTGTGCTAATTTACCACATGTTCACCATTGTCGACTAAACATTTGATAGTTAGCAATTTTCTACATTTGTGGATTATTAGAATTTAGCACAAAAACTTCAAGTTCCACATCTATTAATATAGTATTGCAAGGTAATTGCTAAAAAAAAATACTATATTAGTTTTCTCATTTGTCATAACATTTACGGGTATTACATTTTCTTAACAATTGTAATGATTTCTTATATAGCTTTGGAATTAAGATACAGGTGGGGATACAGCACCCATAGAAAAGGAACCGAATAGCAGTTCCCCAAAGGAAGGTGAAACCAACTACAACACAGGGGATCCAACTAAATAAACACCAGCAGAGATGTTGATCAACCTCCTTGCTTATATTGAGGGTCTGAACAAATAAGGGGACACCCGTGGGCAACTTCACTTGAGTAATGATACTTCTGATATTAATAATAATTATTATTATTATATTTATGCATTTTGACATGGACTCCTGCAAAATCTTGCATTCTAATGAATTCATGTTGAAAGCAAATCACATCAATTATACTGACCACTTGCACAACAAATTAGCAACCAGTCAGCCTGTATCATAGTATCATATTGGAAATGGATGATAGTAGTTGGCCTATATATGATGTTTTTTTTTTTTTAAATAAATCCCAATATTGGCTCGGCATTTTGTGCACAACCACTGCAGGCAGCCACTCATGCAGGGTTACCCTCACTTTGATAAATGGCAGTGGCTTGAGAATAGAATAGAATAGAATAGAATAGAATAGAATAGAATAGAATAGAATAGAAAGCCTTAATTGTCATTGTACAGGAACAAAAGAACTGCTGCAAGTGCAATGAAATTGCAAGATGCTGAGCAAAAAATAAAAATATGGTGCAAATACAGACAAGTACAGTGTTTGCATAGCAAACATTTTTGCAGCAAGATGTTGCATAACAAACACCAGACAGAGGGACAAGAGAACATCCATTTATTTTTAAAAAGTGAGGATGGACTGGTTGTCTGCCTCGTTGGTTGCTATCCAGGACCTGGGGCAGTTCTGTGGTGTGGTCGACAGTGTGACCTGTGTCACCAACGCATGCTCCCAGATTTGTCTTGTCCAGTAAAAGACAGAATACCTGTACCATACAAGTGGGACAGTGTGTCACGGTTAGTGTTTTAAATTCTGGTCTGTTTTCATTATTTAGTTGTTCTGGTCCATTTCTGTTTTTGTTGGTTTGTCATTTAGTGTCTTCGTTCCTCTGTGTTTGTCCCTGGTGCTTTTATTTTGACATTTGCTCTGTGTTTGCTCTGTGTAAGTTTACTTTCCGGTTTGGGTTTCCTTATTTCCTTTATAAGCACTGACAGAAAGTCCACTAATCCCCATATTGTCTTGGTGTCATCCAGCTTTCTCGTGCCTGTTTGCCAGTACACTTACTGTGTTTTTGACTACCTGTTTACTGACCGGGCTGTTCTTTTTGACCTCCAGAGGATCCTGAGGATTTGTTTATGTGGTATGTTGCCTCTCTGTGTACTGACCATACCCTGTTGTTGGATAGTCCTTTTGCTGTCTCCACAAACTGTTGCATTGTTGGATTGATCACTTATGTGTCTAACGTCTGCAATACTGCCACACCTTTGACTGATGTTAAAAACTGCTACTAATTACCACCTCTGGTACAATAAAACCAGTTTTACCTTCATTCATTGTGGTTCTGTGTTGGGGTCCTCAGTCTAACCCGTTACACGGCAGAAAGGCTGAGTCCTGAACATGAACATCTTGAAATACTGCAGGTCACGCCTACATTGTACATTATAAAAATATGCGGTATTTGATTTTTCTGCTGGGTCAGTGAACTATGACAGTTGGTGGCCCCCAATACCCCCAAAAATCCAGTTGGGTTGTCAGGCCAGTGTTAATATCGACACCTTTGGGCTGTTCTGCTCATCGAGTTATAAGATCAACTTGTCAGTTTTCATGCTGTTCGTCTCACCTCCGATGGTGCAGGCTCCTAGCAGGTTAACGATGTTCACATGGTTTCCAATGTAACTGAGAACCTTCAGCTCTGACATCAGTGCCTCCTTCTCCGTAGCATGTGCATTAGCTGGGTGACATCATTAAAACATTGAAACACACTCATGCAGGATGTTCCCCCGTCACACTAACAACACTAACCAAACCAATGCACACACTCACGTTTCAGCATCTTAACAGCGACAGTGGTGACAGTATCTGCAGAGCAGAGTCCATAGGCTGTAGCTCTCACCACCTTCCCAAATGCACCGGAGCCAAGGGTTTTACCTGTGCAAGTACACGTGCACAAACTTTGAGCATTTTCCAGTTACAGAAATAAAGCCAAGTAATAACTGGCCCTTCTTTCAGCAGAGAAACAGCACGCATCATACCAAAGCGCAGTTTCTGACGTGGAAACTCCCATTTGGAGTCATACGGGAGCTGGGTTGGGTCAATATATATGTAGTTGTTGCCATGGATACTCTCTATGACCTTCCACTGGATTTGGAACTTTGGTTTCTGTAGAAGGTCAGAGAGGAGAGATGATAAATTATACAGACATTAAGTGTGGATATAGTGACACACGATTATATGAAGTAGATTTCCTTTTTCAAAATGCTTTGTTTCTGTAGACTGCTTGGGAACTTCCCACTAGTCATGGGGTCCACGAGTCCTAGTATTAAGGAGAGCATGTTGAAGTTGTTTTTACATTTATGGTAGGCGATATGTTGCACTGAAGTAGGTTAAATAATGTTACAAAAGTTTGACAATTTAAAAAACGAATTTAATTATGGTGAATTACCATTTTTGTTGATTTTCAAGTCAACAGAACAGTACAATTAAAGGTGATTAATGGTGTATGTCAACAGAATCATATGTTTTATTTTTGTAAATTTAACAAAACTGGATTTGGTTTGTTAGCTATTTGAAAGTATTACATTTATTTGTGAACTTTAAAATCAGTTTGGGGTTGTAATATACACCATCAAATAATATAAAGATGTTAGGACCAGTGGAACCTCGGACTAGTGGACCCTCCCCGACTGCTTGATGCACTTCAGTTTTCAGACTTTCTCCAGTGTGCTTCCTCATGATGCCATCATGAATTCACAACTACTTTTCATGAGCTATAAGTCATCCAAGTGGATTGATAGGGACGCACTGTGCAATATAAGTAATAATGACAAGCAGAGTGTAAAAAAAAGCCATTAACAACAGCACATTGACGCACCGAATGATTGAAGAATTAAAGTAGCTAAGAGAAAAAAATATACATTTTAAGTACTTCCTGTTTAAGGAACCATTTGTCATCTATCAACTTTGTGAAACTCAGATAATTCAGAAAAAATTTTGGAAAATAAATTTGTTTTATTTGTGTTAAATGAATTTAGGTCAGGTCAGGTCTGGGAACACATTGCATCTATCACACTACGGAACTGCCTTGGGTCTTGGATGGCAAACACCTAGGCAGACATCTGGTCCATCCTCACCTCTTGAAAGCAACCATCTAGTATCTGCCTCAGCCAAGTGACACGTGGGGGAACCTTAGCCTTTTCTACTTGGTCTGGTCATCAACAGAGAGATACCTGTTCACCGGATCTTGCTCAAAGCACGGCCAACAGGGCAACACTCATGTTCTCTCAAATTACGTAGTACGCTTCATCTGAGTCTCCCTAAAGTGTTTGGCACAGTGTCATTCCAACGGTACCCAATGATCCTTTGAAGAGACCTAGTACTAAAGATATCCACTCACTGCTTTAACTCGCTGGTTAGACAGGAAGCACCAGCACCCTTAAAAATTTGGACCTTCATTCTCTGACAAAGATATTAGCATCACCCAACAACTCTGACCAGGGACCTCATTATCTCAAAATTAAGTAACCATTTAAAATTAACTGCAATAATTCCATGTAATGTGATGAACTTAACTGGTCATGTTATATTCTGTGATAATTCATAATATTCCTTTGGCCATTTTGAAGTAAGTAATTTCATTAGAATTAAGTACGATTTACTTGAAAATATCTTCTTTCTTGACCTTAGTCTTCCTCATGTTAGCCTCCTGCAGTTTTTATTAGATTGGGACTGGGAACCATTTGGGATTTAGTGTCCCGGACTAAATCTTTCTTTGGAAGATGAAGTATTCCTGAATATGTACCATGATGCAAGCATATGTACTGTAGTTCCAGTGCTTTTTGAAGACACATCCAACTGTCTGCTTCACCACATATGAGACTATGAGGTTAGGCCAGTCTGGTTCAGAACAGCACCAGGAATTCATTGCTGAGTGTTGTTTGTGACTAAGTGCCTCATTTACACCTGACCATCAGAATTGAACGGTCTCCTTCTTTTTGTTCTTTCTGTCTTCTCTCAGCTTTTGGCTTGGTATCTGAACAGAGCCTAATTGTGACTTAGACCTTTGGTTCATTACCATTTCTGCTGTTGTCCTTGTTCTTGTCTGGCATCTAGCAGCTGATTAAGAACTGGTGCGGACCAGGGGAATCTGACTGTTTATTTAAAGCATAACACCTTGTGAAGTGATATAGGAGTCTCCTGTCATAATCATCCGGCCTTCTCTTGCCATCTGCTCTGCACAGCCTGCTCTACCCTGCCATTAGAAGCATGATGAAAAAGATTTTATATGGTGAATGCCATTCTGTTGCACAAACTCCTCGAAAAGGTCACTGGTGAATGTCAGCCCATTGTAAGTGACCAATGTGTCAGGCAACTTGTGGACTGCACTCAAGTTTCTCAACAGTTGTGGAAGCTGTAATATTGTTCATGATGTGGGCTTCCATCCTCTTTGAGTGTGCATCCACCATTATCAAGAATGATTGTCCCAAGAAAAGTCCAGCAAAGTCCAACTGTGACCAGGATCAGGGTGGTCCAGTCACTCGCAGCGATGTAACAAGAATGGTGCTGGCATGAGTATGACTCAGTTTGACCCTATACTCAAAATCATGGTCTTTAGTTGGCCTTTAAACATGAGATTGTGCCAAGATTTTCATTCTTAATGCCTCCAAATAATTAACGTGGGGGGGGGCACTACAACTCTAGATCCCCCAGAGGATGCATCCATCCTGCAAACCCTGTTCCATTCTAAGCATAAGGTAATGCTTTAAATTGTCTGCTTCCACAGCAGCTGGCGAGCCCTTTGAGAGGACTGTATCTCTGCTGTCTGCCACTTAATCTGCATTGCATTGATCAATTCAGTTTAATTTATTTATATAGCACCAGATCAAAACATAACTCGCCCCAAGACCCTACACACAAGTAAGGCTTAAACCTTACCCAGCCTCTGAGCAAACCTGTTGGGGCCATACTAAAATATGAAATGGACGAAATGTAGCGAAATGGGTACTGATAATCACGAAATGGGTGTAAAATGAAATGAAATAGAGCAGATTGAACCAGATTTCACTCCATTTCACTTAAACATAATCAAACAAAAGTAATTAATTTAATCATATTTAATATATTATATATAATATATTAATATTTGGAGTCAGTGTGGGTCAGTCAGCTCCATTTTTTACCCCCGTTTTGTGATTATTAGGCTCCATTTCACTCAATTTCGCTCTATTTTGTCCATTTCGTATAACTGAACCTGTTGGCAACACTGGCAAGGAAATACTCCCTCTGGCTTTTCTGATTATAGGTAGAAACCTCAAGCAGAACAGACTCAGTGTGGTGGCCATCTGCTTTTGCCATACTAATTAACAAAACAACAAAATGCAACAAAAGCACAAGGAATTGCCAAACATGCAGAGACAGAAATGTTGCAGTTAAGCAACAATACGCATATGAGGCCCTTAATTTAATTTCCAACAAACCTGATGTGTGGAAGACAGTCAACCCCATAATCGTCTGTGAAGGGTTTGTTTTGACAAAGGTCAAGGTCATTGTGTTCAACGGTCAAAAATTAATTTTCACTCTGATGCCCATCAAACTTGGCACACATTTATACGTGGGTTATGAAATTGCCCACATGAGATCAAATTTATCAAAGGTTAATCAACAGGGTCAAGGTCATTGGGGTTATAGATTTTCACTGCGATTTGCACCAAACTTAGTACACATATAAAGGTGAGTTCTGGATTTGCTGAGGCAAGGCCAAATTTGTCAAAGGTCAAACATTGTGGTCAAGGTCATTGGGTCAAATGTAAAAATTTAAGTTTCCTTTTACTTCTATTTTCACCAAACATGGCATACATATGGAAGTGGGTTCTGGAATATCCCAGAAAGGTCAAACTTGTCAAAGGTCATTCCTTGGGGTCTATTTGTTGGCTGACTCCTCCCAGGTCATGATTTCTATGAACCTTGGTATGTCAGTGAAGGTTGACTCTGAAATTGCCCCTAAATATTTCATTTATATAAAGGTGAAGAAATTTGATGTTCAGCCTGCTTTGGACACATTTATATAGATTCCAAAATTACTGGAGCAAAATCAGCCAGAAGTCAAGCATTTGGGTGAAGGTCAATGTAATTTTGGTCAAATGTCACATTGCCATAGCCCTTAATGTCTTCATGCCTATTGGGCACTATTATCTAGTTAAAAAATAATTTTGCACAATAACAACTGTTCAAATAGTTTAAGGCAATCAGCTTCCTCAAAGTGTTTGAGTTGAACTAACTCCCAACTAACTGTACTGTTGACAAACCTGTTATAATATTCATGTCTGTGTCATCATTTTTTTTTTTAGATTCCAAGGGTTTGAGTGGGTTCACAGTAATATTTCATGCAATTGTATTTTCATTCAGGATGTACTAATAGAATATGGTACATCTTATTTATTCATGTTGTCTTACCTGCATGTACTTACAGAGCAGCACCACAAGAATCAGACTGAGGAAGACGCCAGTGGCCACCATGCCAGTTAGAAGCGGAGTGAAGAGTTTATGGGGAACCGTGCGCTCTGTGGGGGGGAACACAAATCTGCATTCAGAACTCATATGGAACCCTGCAGTGTGCTTGGTGTTACACCAGCAGTCATGCCCTTGTGGATTCTGGAAGCGGATAGCTGCAGCAGTGGTTGTTTGTGCGACGAGGATTAGCGAGTGTATACAATATAATCCCAGCCTGCACCGTCAGCATACGCTAATCTCATTCAATCTGTACCCAGTAAACACATAACTGGCCTCGGCAGGCATGGCAGGTATCAGTGTGTGTTTCACATGACTGTGGATGGACTCATTGTACCGCTGATGGAGAACAGTGTGTATGCCTCGTCTCTGTCCGTACTGGCCACACACTCCAGGGTGTGGTACTGTGTGTGCTCCTTGCTGATGTTCAGTCGGCTCTCCACCTCACTCCTTCCAAAGGCGGACTCTGTCACCATGGAAACCTCTGCAGTCTCCCAGTGGGTGGCATTGGGCAGGTGTGAACACCTGTTGAGGGATGACAAAGTAATTCTGAGAAAGATTTAATTTACCGTACACTGTTAAACCAAACAGTCCATTTTAATACAATAATTAAGTTAATGTAACTCAAACTTTGAAAAAAGTTATAGTCACTCCATCCATCCATCCATTTTCTTCCGCTTTATCCGTAGTTGGGTCGCGGGGGCAGCAGCTCAAGCAAAGCCTCCCAGACCTCCCGATCCACACACACCTCCCCCAGCTCCTCCGGGGGAACCCCAAGGCGTTCCCAAGCCAGCCGAGAGATGTAGTCCCTCCAGCGTGTCCTGGGTCTTCCCCGGGGCCTCCTCCCAATGAGACGTGCCCGGAACACCTCTCCAGTGAGGCATCCAGGGGGCACCCGGAAAAGATGCCCGAGCCACCTCAACTGACTCCTTTCGACATGGAGGAGCAGCGGCTCAACTCCGAGTTCCTCCCGAGTGACCAAGCTCCTCACAACTCAGTTCCTTTAAGTGCATTTAAAGTTTTGGGGCATTTAAGTGTTGGTGATGTATTTTCAGTGCATTCCATTCACTCATTTTAATTGAGTTTATGTAACAGAGGCCAGCAGGTGTCGCTGTGCAGATGTAGTTAGTAAACCTCACTCCCAACAGCTCAAAAGAATTCTCTGGTCACAAGGCCAAAGTCCTGGCTTTTAGCCTTCTGGTTAGAGAGTCTGACGTCCATGCCGGAGGTCATGACCTCACATCCCGGGGGGAGCAAACAGGCAGAGTCATAACAACACAATGCAGAGTCAACAAGTAAACCAAAGAATGCATCAAAAAATCTAATCCGAAATGTAATGTAAATTTGTTAGGCAGAAATTTATTTATCACTTTTTTTATTGAAAAACATAAACTAGATTTACACAAGTTTAATTAACTATAAATTGTTAAGTTACTAAAACTTTAACAATTGAATTTTTCTAAATGCTTTTATTTAAGTTGGCAAACTCAAAAGGTTTAAGACAATCGGTTTCCTCAAATGGTTGAAGTTCAACTAATTCATTGAGTTTTACAGTGTATATGTAAAATATAACACAATGCTAAAATACCCTCAGCCATATGAGCATTGTGTTCTTTATAATTTGCAGATGTTTAATTAATTATTAAGATCCTATTGTCTTATGGACAATTTGTACATGTTCAAATCAAATCATCATTTGTTCATATGCAAATCAAGGAATATATATATATATATATATATGTGTGTGTGTGTGTGTGTGTGTGTGTGTGTGTGTGTGTGTGTGTGTGTGTGTGTGTGTGTATGTGTGTGTGTGTGTGTTTCACTGCAGTCTCATTATCCTCATCTTTATAATAAATAAGCACTCTTGTGGAGAAAGCTACAGAATATATTTTAATTGTACCGTGTACGAGGCAGGTGGCAGAAATACCAGTTGATTTTTGGCACTGGGTAACCGGTGGCAACACACCGCACCTGTCCGTCCACCGGCCCTTCGTGGGCAACGATAACTGGCTTACCTTAGAAAGAAAGAAAGAACCCAATTTGAAAACAAAACGTATGTGTGAATGGATGGCTCAGTAGATTATATATACCGAAATAAACAGATGTTATTCCTCAGCTGTAAGAGCTGAATAATTTTGTGCTTAATTAAAAGCAATATCATTGCGATGATGCTAGAATAAAAAAAATAAAGAGGATGACTTACTGCTGACATAGACATGGAATGAACGATTGACAGATGCATCTTCATGACTGGCTGAGAATTTATAGATCCCACCCTCTGAGCCTAGAACCCTTACAAGTCTCAGCTCACTGATGTATCTGATAAAAGAAGCACATACAGTACACACTCAGAAGTCTATGTGTGTGTGTGTGTGTGTGTGTGTGTGTGTGTGTGTGTGTGTGTGTGTATATATATATATATACACAGATGCTGCACCTGTATCTGCGACGGTGGAGGGTGATAACGTGCTCAGTGGTGTTGAGGAGCCGCCTGCCGTTATAAATCCAGACCAGGGTGCTGGGGGCAGGGTAGGCGACAAATTCTACTCTGAGTGTCAAACTCTCTCCTTCCTTAACGTCAGCCTGAACCGGACCCAGACTTCCTAACATGTTGATGAAGCCTTGATCTGAAGAACATGAGAAATACATGGAGCTGAGTTGAGTTTGGATGCTCAGTGTTGATGTGACTTTATCCTGCAGATACATAAATCATTATACTCGTACACATGTGTAGTGCAGTTTTTCCAGTGGAATGTTACAAAATTACAGTTTTTGTTATTGCTGTTAAAGTATTTATTTTGGGGGGATTTCATGGCAAATATTGTGAGTTTACTGTGAGATCTTACAGGTGATGTGGAGGAGAGACTGCATGTGGAAAAATTGGAGTTCATGCTGAAGTTCCGTTCATACAGCAGATCTGTGTGTTGTCTTACCTGTCCAGCAGGTATCCAACAAAAACTTTGTGTTAAATATGTACATATTTAATCCTAACAGCTTCTCAAAGGGATCTCTCTTCACTTAAAGTATATCCAGAAAGAATTCACAGCACTTCACTTTTTTCACATTTTGTTATGTTACAGCCTTATTCCAAAATGGATTAATTTTTTTCCTCAAAATTCTACACACAACATCCCATAATGACAAAGTGAGCAAAAGATTTTTTTTTCAGATTTTTGCAAGTTTCTTAAAAAATAAAAAAAACTAAGAAATCAAATTTGACATAAGTACTCAGTCTTTCCCATGAAGCTCAAAATTGAGCTCTGGTGTCTCCTGTTTCCATTGATCATCTTTGAGATGTTTCTACAGCTTAATTGGAGTCAATCTGGGATAAATTCAATTGATTGAACATGATTTGGAAAGCCACACATCTGTCTACATATAAGGTCCCACAGTTGAAACTACATGTCAGAGCACAAACCAAGATGTTCCTAGAGCTGGCCACCCATCTAAACTGAGTTATTGGAGAGAAGGAGCTTAGTCAAGGAGGTGAACAAGAACCTGATGGTCATTCTGTCAGAGCTCCAGCATTCCTCTGTGGAAAGGAAAACCTTCCATACGGACAACCATCTCTGCATCAATCCACCAATCAGGCCTGTATGGTAGAGTGACCAGACAGAATCCATTCTTAGTACAAGGCACATGGCAGCCCACCTGAGGTTTGCCAAAAGACATCTGAAGGACTCTCAGGCCATGAGCAACAAAATTCTCTGGTCTGATGAGACAAAGATTGAACTCTTTGGTGTGAATGCTACGCATCATGTTTGGAGGAAACCAGGCACCATTCCTACAGTGAAGCATGGTGGTGGTAGCATCATGCTGTGGGGATGTTTTTCAGCAGCAGGAACTGGGAGACTAGTCAGGACTGAGGGAAAGATGAATGCAGCAATGTACAGAGACATCCTGGATGAAAACCTGTTCCAAAGCGCTCTTGGTCTGAGACTGGGGCGACGGTTCATGTTACAGCAGGACAATGACCCTAAGCACACAGCCAAGATATCAAAGGAGTGACTTCAGGACAACTCTGTGAATGTCCTTGAGTGGCTCAGCCAGAGCCCAGACAAGAATCTAATTGAACATCTCTGGAGAGATCTGAAAATAGCTGTGCACCAAACGCTCCCCATCCAACCTGATGGAGCCTGAGAGGTGCTGCATGCAGAAATGGGCAAAAATACCCAATGATGTCAATGTCAGCTTTATTTATACAGCAAATTTAGGCCTCCCAAAGTGCTTTACAGTAAAATAGACACAACAATAAAAATAATAAAAACCAATAAAATCCAAAAAGCAAAAATACAGTGAAATAAAACAGTTAAAAGATGCAATAAAGGTGGTTATACTTAGCCAAAGGCCAAGGTGAACAGGTGAGACTTGAGAAGCGTTTTAAAACTGCAGAGACTATTCACAGTGAAAGGTCACGCGCTCCACAGAGTGGGAGCTACAACTGCAAAGGGTCGATCTCCTCTAGTTTTTAAGAAGGCTCGAGGAATGTATAAAAGCATCTGATTCACTGACGTAAGGGCTGTGGAGGGCTGGTGCAATTTAATATGGTCAAACAAGTATTCCAGGGCCAGCCTATTCAGAGACTTAAAAATAAATAAAAAAACTCTTAAAATCAATCCTGTATCTAACTGGAAGCCAGTGAAGGGAAGAGAGCACCAGAGTTATGTGCTCACGCTTCTTTGTCCCAGTTAGGAGATGAGCTGCTGCATTATGCGCAAGCTGCAAGCGTTTAAGCTCTGACTGGTCAATACCAACATACAAGGAGTTGCAATGATCTAAGCAGTGATGCCGGTAACGTGTTACTTAGTAACTTAGTAACGCGTTACTCTAATCTAACCACTTTTTTTAGTAACGAGTAATCGAACGCGTTAATCTTTCCAAATCAGTAATCAGATTAAATTTACTTCTCCAAGTCACTGTGCGTTACTATTATTTTTGCATTGTGGGTCGATAGCAGCATTAAACTTGGTCCGTGGGCAGGGGTCGGGGTTTGACTGAACTGCCCATTTTAAGCGAGCTGTGAGCTTTTCATCTGCGGTTTTCTGCAGCAGCTACGACTCGTCCTCACCTCTTAAAGCACGGTGACAACAGCACACCTGCACTGAGCTTTACAAAGACATTTTTATGCTTTTTTCTCCTTTATTTAGAATTCTGATCTGAGCCGCTCCGTATCTGCTCGTTAAAAACAGCTGATCCTCCGCGACGCGTCAACAACTAACACTATTTTCCACTCAAATGACCTAAACTGTCTTTCTGAGGACCACATGATGTGAAAACACAATAAAACTTTCTTACCTGTAAATCTGGTCATGGTTTCTGCATAAATAAATGTTATCCATTATATGTGTTCAAACGTCAAAGCAGGGGCGAATCCAGATGGAATGATGGCGTGGGGCAGGGATGTCCCCCGCCGCCCCCCACAACACCCCTAGATTAACCCTTTATCTACAGCGATGGCGCCCACGCCATATTTTCCATATGCGTAGTTTTTTTTACCGTAACTCTGCCATAGTTTGTCCAATCCGAATGATTCAAAGTGCATTGTTAAGCTAACACCAAGGGCTTTCCAATGATATATGGTGTATAATGGTAAACATAAGCCTGTGATGTCATAACGCAGAGGAAAAACACGGAAGTTTCACACTTGTGCGCCGCTGATTCTCATTACCGTAAGTTCTCATGTAAGCCCTCAATCTGAAAAATTTCAACACTGACAGCAAGCCAAGAACCTGTGCTTTCCAACAGTATGCTATATGTTGCATATATTACAGTAGTGCGTTCGGTGACTTTTGAAACGAGGGAAAAGTATGAAAAAGAGTGCAAAAGTGACAGAAAAGTACAGAGACAGACAGCAAACATAAATGTAGTAAATTTTGAGGAAAAGGCAGGGTGTTAGTGTCATTTGTGAAGGTGTGTGTGTGTGTGTGTGTGTGTTTGTGTGGGTGTGATGGCTCCATCAGCCACAAGCCACTGCCCGGTGCCAACAAGCAGAAACCCAACTTGCCAGCGATCCACAAAGGGGCAGCATTCTTGCAAGGTGTGCAAGAGGTCAACCTGCTGGATGTGCAAACTTTGTAAAATTGGCCTCTGTCTTCAGCCAGACAGAAACTGTTACAAACAGTACCACACTGACAATGGACTGATGTAGTTTAGATCTAATTTTGATTCTTGGTTATATATTTGTATACAGTTGGACACTTTATTGTTTTATTCATATTGTATAATTTTGCACAAAATGAGTGATCAAATGAGTGATTTATTACACATTTTAATAATACAGATAATAATTGATATATTTATATATAGTTTTGCACTTTGTTTGTTGTTATTCATATTGTTTGGTTCTGCACTTTAAAATTGGTTTCTTTTTGCATATTTTCGCCTTGCAAAATGTTTACTTTTGCACTGTTTCTGCGCTGTTTCTGAGTTCTAGACACACAAAATTAATTATTTTGATTGTAAACACTTACAGCTTCCTGTTAAAAATGTGAAATCCAAACTTCCTTTACATAACAATCATTTTTCACTAAAAAACTGAAAAAAATCAAGTTCGTTTTTGTGTTTTTCTCATTTTAAATGCTAAAACTTACAAATAATGTGTATAAATAGTTAATCAGGTGTAATATAATTTAAATTCATGTACTCTTGGAAAAGGGTACCAAAGCACACAAACATAGAATATTATTTCTTAATTTTATTGCTATAATAAAAAATTATAACCAATCGTCCATTTATAGCCTCAGTAGGTAAAGGGTTAAAGGTCCAGTTTTGGAGCCTTTTTTACTACAACTACTAATACTACTTATAATAGTAATAAGTTCGACAAGTAAAATGTTTAGAGAGAATTTAAATGTTAGAAAAATGTTAAAAAGAATTTAATAGTTACATTTATAAACAATGTAGGTTAGAAATTGCAAGTTTTACTGTTACAGTGCTGTCAACAGTTAAATATGAGGTCAAAAAAGAGGTTTTTATTTTACTTTTTATAAAACAAGTATTTATTTTCATTGAAGTCAAGAAAGGGTGACTATAAAGTGAGTTTTGACAAAACAAGTATCATTGTCATGTTGAGGTTGCAGAGAGTTGTTGTCGGCAGCTGGGGAAAGTAACAAAAAAAGTAACTAGTAATCTAACTTAGTTACTCTTACTATTGAGTAATCAGTAAAGTAACTAAGTTACTTTTTCAAGGAGTAATCAGTAATCAGTAATTGGATTACTTTTTCAAAGTAACTGTGGCAACACTGAATCTAAGTGAGACGTAATAAAAGCATGAATCACTTTTCCACTTTTTCTGGCTTAGATAAGATTTAACTTTGGCTCGAAGCCTCAGCTGAAAAAAAGCTAGTCTTGACCACTAAGCTAACTTGTTTATCTAATTTAAATGCACCATCAATAATCACACCAAGATTCCTATGGTGGGGACCTATGTAAGGTGCTCGTGGGCCTAGGGAGCTGGCAAGGACCTGAACCAAGTCAGGGGACTGAACCGGACATCTGCTTTGTTTTCATTTAATTTTTTAAAAATTAAGTCCATCCATGTTTTAATGTCACTCAAGCAGTTAAGCACAGCCTAGAGAGAATCTTTGGAAGGAACCTTCAACTGCAAATATACCTGAACATCGTCAGCGAAGGAGTGAAATGGAATATCATGCTTCCTAAAAATCGACCCCCAGTGGTAGCATATAGAGGGAGAACAATATAGGGCCAAGAACCGACCCCCGGGGGACTCCGCAGATCAGAGAGGCCACTGAGGAGAACTGCCCCAAATGTGCAGAGAAGGATCTGTCTGAGAGGTATGATTTAAACCAACTCAAAGTAGTTCCTTCGATGCCTGCACAGTGTTTGAGGCATGACAGAATTGTGTGATCCGCCATGTCAAATGCTGCTGTCAGATCAAGAATAATTAAAAAGGCACAGTTACCAGAGGCCAGGTTTAATAAAAGATCAGTAAAAACTTTTTAAAACTGCAGTTTCAGTGCTGTGAAGAGGCTTAAAACCAGACTGGAGCAATTTACAAACTTTGGTCCTTTCTAAATTATTGGAGTTTGTTAAAAACAACTTTCTATAAAATCTTGGGGGGGAAAGGGACTTTGGAAATTGGCCTGAAATTAGACAAAACCAGGGGATCTAAATTTTTCTTTTTCAAAAGAGGCTGCACTGTGGTATGCTTGAAGGAGGATGGAACATGTCCAGAGCTGAGACACAGATTTATAAGAAACACCATAAAAGACTCAACTGAGCTAAAAACCTTTTTTAACAAACGCGATGGAATGCTGTCAGAAGGGCAGTTAGCAGGACGTAAGTGTTCCACTACTTCAGTAAGTTTAGAGAGTGAAACAGGCTCAAACTAGTGAAAGACAGCTGAGCTTACTGTGGGAACTGAGGGATTCTGAGCAGACGGAGGGAGCGGGGATCTAAGAGCAGAAATCTTACTGATAAAGAAATGAAAAAAATCCTCGCACAGAGAAAAGGAAGATAGGTGCGCCAAGCTTGTGGCATCATATCTGAGAAAACTTGAGGCTGTAATTGCTGCCAAAGGTGCAACAACAAAGTATTGAGCAAAGGGTGTGAATTCTTACGTACATATGATTTCTTAGTTTTTATTTTATTTTGTACATGTTCCGCACCACTTCTCTGCCACTCCAGACTTCCTCATATAATACCACAACTCTTCTCTTGGTACCCTAAGCTTTCTCTAAATCCACAAACACACAATGTAACTCCTTCTGGCCTTCTCTATATGTCTCCATCAGTATTTTCAGAGCAAACATGGCATCGTAGTGCTTTTTCTTGGCATGAAACCATATTGCTGCTCGCAGATATTCACCTGTTTTCTAAGGCTAGCTTCTACTACTCTTTCCTATTTCATGCTGTGGCTGATCAACTTTATGCCTCTGTAGTTACTGCAGCTCTGCACATCACCCTTGTTCTTAAAAATGGGACCCAGCACACTTCGTCTCCACTCCCCAGGCATCCTCTCACTTTCCAAGGTTTTATTAAGAGATAAGATAAGATAACATAAGACTTTATTGATCTCACAGTGGAGAAATTCACATGTTATGTCAGCTCTTAAAAAAACAGAAACTCCACTGCCATCTCTTCTAGACATTTCCATGCCTCCACTGGAATGTCATCTGAACCAACTGCCTTTCCACCCTTCATCCTCTTCATAGCTGCCCTCACTTCATCCTTACTAATCTCTTGTACTTTCTGTTTTACTCTTGACACATCATCCTTATTTTTTTCTCCCCTCCATCATATCAACCAGTTCTCTCCATTTACCAGTCATACTGCCAACATTCAAAGTCTTAACTCTCACTTTCACCCTTCTAATTAAGGAATAACCCTGTTGTGTCTGATGATTTGTGGATGTTCATGCTGGAATTTATGGTCATAAATTGAGTTTTACCAGCTCTGCTAACACGTTGCTCCAGCATGAACATCCTCAAATCATCAGACACAACAGGGTTATTCCCATTCTCATCCAATTCCATCATTTGCACAGTTTATTTTTCTGTAAGTAATTTGGTCAGCGAATCATTGTGAAAGGGTGTGGTCAGCTCGCCAAAGCTTACCATAGCAACAGTGTCTTCATGTGAGCAGAACCACAGATTTCTCCATCTCATCAGATGCACTGAGTTAAATCCACGGTAAATCCATCAATCAATCCAGTTAAATCCATTGAATCCACTTATTTTGGCCGTGTCACTCCGCCAGTTTTAGTTGACAGCACCATTATGACACCTATGCAGCAATGCGGTCAGGGCGCGGAGTTATACATCAAATGTGAAACGGTCAAATATTTTGCCACCATCTACTCGATATGTTATGGTCTGAAATCTCACATGATTAACCAAACAGATTTGCGGAACAAATGTAATTGGATTACAATTTTCCTCTTCTCCCGCTGTCTATGGACACGTTCTCCTCCTCTTCTTCTTTGCCCAGCAGCTCAGTTTTCGCCGGCACCCTGTTGAGCAACGACACCGGTGGCGCTCGTTGTTAACCTGGGCCTTAACTGATCCGGTATGGAAATTCAATTTTTAGTCTGCATTGTTGGGTTGGCTTGTTTTACACCAGATGCCCTTCCTGGGGCAACTCTACTCATTTATCCGGGCTTGGGACCAGCACTCAGAATGTACTGGCTGCATGCCCCATATACCTAATAGTCTAAATGTGGACTTGAATCTATGACCTATGTAAGAAATTATGCCGTTATCACAGCAAATATGTATTTCTAAAGATTCAAAAACATAGTTTTTATGATTAAATATGCAGTTTGTCGGTTGATGGTTTCTTTGATGAAATTAAAAAACCCTCAGATTAGATTTTTTTATAATTTTTTTGTTATGTAAGAATGAATTATGTAACTGCACATTCATACCTATAATAAATAATAAATTTATCACTTCACATTTAATTGTCTCTTGACCCACTGATTGGGGGATTTCCAAAGTTTGGGGTGCCAATTTATTTATTTTTTTATTCTTATGAATAAGACCTTTTGGATCTGCCTCCAGAGTCACTACACAAGTATTTCTAGTAGACTTTGTGTAAAAAAGCCATCGGCAAGACTCACCGTAGACATCCAGCTGCAGCGCTGCCATGCTGGTGCCTCTCTCGTTGTGGGCATAGCAGTGGTATGTACCTGAGTCCGATTGATTGACTGCGGTGATCTCGAGAGAGGTGGCACGTTTGTAACCACGGGAACCAGACAGGATGTGAGAGGTATGAGATTCAATTGCACGCTGCAAGGCATCGGAATTAAAGATTAGCGGCAACAAACCAATATGTACGACATGTGTGCTATCAAAAAAAATTCTAATTTTGTTTGTTAGTTTTTTTTTTGTTTGTTTGTTTCTTTGACAGATGTGCATAGACGAAATGGCCCAGATTTGGAAATCATATGAGGGTTTAGTGATATGCGGACATTATGCACACAGATAAGTGGATATTTTTAAAGATCTACCTTAGCTCTCATATCGACAGCTGGCTACACAACAGTAAAGTAGAGCAGCAGCCTGTTCTATCAACAATCTCTATATTGATCTCACTGCTGTTGGAGGGAAGGTCCACTTCAGACTGAAGTCAGGGTTGACGTTGGAGGAGCTGCAGGTAAGCTCGAACTTTTCCCCTTTCCTCAAGATGACAGTGTCTCTCTGGGACAACGCGATCAATGGAGACATCTCCGGGACTGCAGCGCCAAGAAAAGAAATGCAAATGACCTTTTTGGAAAGTTAAACAGCACATTCTCAGAAATATACTTCCACTTTACTCATCATACTCATATTTTCTTGGCATCGATTCTTATGATGGATACAGGAACAATAAATTTGGCCATGACCTTTGCCCTTCTCACAATCAATTCTGGGCACTTGCATGTTGAATTTTTATAATATTATTATAATACACATTGCAAAACACTCTAAATAGTATGTGAGCATGGATTGAAAAGACTTCCTTCCAGTCATAGTTCTTCAAAATGACCACAGAAACCAAATCTGTTCATATCATCCATGCCATCTGTTGTTGGTGTCAGACATGAACTCCAGTAATTCATGTTTATACTCAAGTGAATAAACAATATTTGATATGGGTAGGACAGAGCAGATTAAGTGGGTGATTTATTTTCACGTTGCCATGTTTGTAAAAGGCTGTAGTGACTCTGTTTACCCCAAACACGGCCTTCACGGACTGTTACAAAGCTTTGTTCTGCGAGGAGACTCACTAATCCGTCCTCTCCTCCCTCCCTCACATCCATCTTTCATCACAACAGCTCTCGGTCAAAAGGACCCGGAACGCCGTGACTCCTCCCAGCCTGCCTCTGGTTAACCTTTTTTCTTGTGCTGATCCAGTGGTGGGGCAAACACACACATGATCTGTTTTGAGCAGACCTGTGGAGCAGGCAGCTCAGCGGGGTAAGGAGTTGGGTTTCCAGTATTTAAACCTGAATTGGATTCATGGTCAACTGTCTGTGTCCACACGACACCCTTCATCTGCACTGTCCCAGTCCCCTTAACCCCTTAACGCCCATCATCGCATATATGCTACAATCTCTGACTCAAATATGCAACTTACCAAATTGACCTGTATGCCCGTTGACGCAAATTTGCAACATACCATCATTATTATTATAACATTATAACATAAAGTCATTACCAGAATACCCAATATTACTATCTAGTTTTTGTGCAAAAGTGAAATTAATAATCTCAACATTATTTACCATCTACTTAAAGGCAAAAACACACAAAACATTTTTTTTATATACAGCTATATAAATTCGGGCGTTAAGGGGTTAAGCTGGTCTTGGCTGTGGAAGTAACCTCTGTCAGATTGGTGTCCCACCCATGTGGAGTTGTACACTTTCAAGCTACAGAATCCAGGGATAAGCACCACCACCAGTGGACCTTGGGGTCTACATAGTGTTGTGGAATTTCTGTGATGAAGTCAGCATACATAAATGAGACAGGCGATGCAAGGAGCACTCAGGATTCAGACATACAATGCAGATTTATTTTTGGTCAAAGCAGAAAACAGGTACCTGGAAAAGTTCCAACAGGTACTGCATGCTGGCTTTCCACACTCAGAGAACCGTGTTAAGGACCTCTGCCACAGTAAGTAAGTCCCTTCAGCTGCTCACTTGTTTGTATTTGGAGTCACCACAGCAAATCCAAGGCGGATCTGCATGTTGAATTGGCACAGGTTTCCTGACGCAACTCCACATTGCAATTTAGAAACGTGGCAGGGGTGGGGTTTGAACCGGAAACCTTCCACGCTGAAACCAAGTGCACAACATCATAAATCACCTATGGCTAGTCTGGGCCATGATCAGATGTTTAGTTGTGAAATTGGAGAAACCCAATGTGTTATATCAACAAAGACAAGCAAGCAAGGGATAACCCTGGCCCAGAATGCCCTGCTCTTGCAGACATGAGGAAAACAGCAATTTTTCCTCTTCAGATAGGACTTGTTCTTCTAAGCTTATTGACAGTGTGGATAGTTAAAGCTACTTTGTTACAGCTGAACTTTACTACATCCTGTAATGTAGTTTTGTTTTCCCTCCGCCTTCCCAAAGACAAGTGCAGAGGTGTTGTGATTTTCCCCCATTTGGCTTTTTGGTTGCAATCAAACCATATTTTCCGTATTTTGATAAAACTCGGTGGGCAATGGAACGCTTGAACAAGTATCTTGTCTTCTCTTTCTGTAATTTCTAAGACCTACCAGTATAGATGTAATATCTGACACAGTATGTGTTGTGGTCTACCTGGGTGGTTGCCAATCAGGACACAGGGCAGTTTAATGGTTTGGTCAGCCCAGTCTCACGTTTTTTGTTTTTTTTTCATGCTCCTGTGAGGAAATGAGTTAAATTTTCGTGACAGTGTTTTTTTTTAACTCACTATTACTAACCCTACTCCTACCCCGGACCCTAACCTTAACCATAACCTAATGTTACTCATTCTCCCCACCCTAACCATAACCACCCTGACCCCCCCACCCCGCTTCACTTTTAATTTCGTGCAGCCATCACCGAATGAATTAGAATGAATTTGTGCTGCCGTGACGAAAATGAGGCGCTTTCATCACAATATCACGAACCAATAGATTAATGTATATTTTCGTGCTGCTGAATCACGACTTGCCGTGAGACTGGGTTGGGTTTGGTGGATGTGCAACACTAGTCATTAATTTTAATTAAGTTGAAATTGTATCACCAAACTGACAAAAGGATGGAAAAAAAATAGGCACACTGCACTCAAACAGACCTGAAACACAAAATGAGCGTTGTCATGGATACATGACATCACATTTCAGAGCTGTATACCCTCTATGTGGGCTCAACACTCATCAATATTACCAACGAACATAAAATCAATAATGTTTAAGATGTAGCAAATGGGGCACTAAGAAGAAGAAATCAAAGGATCTCAAGGCTCATTCCAAAAAACGTAGAGTATGATGATGCTGTACATCTGGGGAGGGCGCAACAAGACAATATGTGTGTGTTTAGGAGGAGGGGTGTTCTGGAAGGTGGAAACGGCAGCATTTTGTGAATGTTTAAGATGTTGCACCTGGGGCAGTGTTACGTCAGATGAAACCAAAGGGTCTCAGGGCTCTCCATGGAGAATCTATCAAGAACTGACGTGAGACTGGGTTGCAGCCAGCTGTACCTCTAAAGAGGGTCTGGAAGGGGAAAGTTCTAGCATTTTGTGAATGTTTACAAGGTAGCAACTGGGGCAGTGTGACGTCAGATGAAATCAAGATTCAATTCAGGGATCCAGATTAACCAATTCAGCCAATGGTGTGTGTAACACAGTGGGCCATCTCATTTACCATATTGAAACATTTCCCACAATAACCACAGTATGTCTTGTTCATCAAATCATGCAGCCCAACAATGGCAATGATTCCATTCAAAAGAGCAAGTGAGTGCATGTCCACTTGCACCGGTAGGCTTATCCAAGACACAAATCAGCTTTGGGGAATATTACAATATGTATGCATATTTTAGTGGACAATGACAACAGTTGGGAAACTCTGTGACATTCAGTGCAAATTCTGTTATCAATCAACTTCAATCAACTTTTTTCTTGTATAGCGCCAAATCACAACAAACAGTTGCCCCAAGGCGCTCCACATTGCAAGGCAAGGCCATACAATAATTATGAAACACAGTCTACGTCTAAAGCAACATAACCAAGGGATGGTCCAGGGTCACCCGATCCAGCCCTAACTATAAGCCTTAGCGAAAAGGAAAGTTTTAAGCCTAATCTTAAAAGTAGAGAGGGTATCTGTCTCCCTGATCTGAACTGGGAGCTGGTTCCACAGGAGAGGAGCCTGAAAGCTGAAGGCTCTGCCTCCCATTCTACTCTTACAAACCCTAGGAACTACAAGTAAGCCCGCAGTCTGAGAGCGAAGCGCTCTAATGGGGTAATATGGTACTATGAGGTCCCTAAGATAAGATGGGACCTGATTATTCAAAACCTTATAAGTAAGAAGAAGAATTTTAAATTCTATTCTAGCATTAACAGGAAGCCAATGAAGGGAGGCCAACACGGGTGAGATATGCTCTCTCCTGCTAGTCCCCGTCAGTACTCTAGCTGCAGCATTCTGAACCAACTGAAGGCTTTTTAGGGAACTTTTAGGACAACCTGATAATAATGAATTACAATAGTCCAGCCTAGAGGAAACAAATGCATGAATTAGTTTTTCAGCATCACTCTGAGACAAGACCTTTCTGATTTTAGAGATATTGCGTAAATGCAAAAAGGCAGTCCTACATATTTGTTTAATATGCGCTTTGAATGACATATCCTGATCAAAAATAACTCCAAGATTTCTCACAGTATTACTAGAGATCAGGGAAATGCCATCCAGAGTAACGATCTGGTTAGACACCATGCTTCTAAGATTTGTGGGGCCAAGTACAATAACTTCAGTTTTATCTGAGTTTAAAAGCAGGAAATTAGAGGTCATCCATGTCTTTATGTCTGTAAGACAATCCTGCAGTTTAGCTAATTGGTGCGTATCCTCTGGCTTCATGGATAGATAAAGCTGGGTATCATCTGCGTAACAATGAAAATTTAAGCAATACCGTCTAATAATACTGCCCAAGGGAAGCATGTATAAAGTGAATAAAATTGGTCCTAGCACAGAACCTTGTGGAACTCCATAATTAACTTTAGTCTGTGAAGAAGATTCCCCATTTACATGAACAAACTGTAATCTATTAGACAAATATGATTCAAACCACCGCAGCGCAATGCCTTTAATACCTATGACATGCTCTAATCTCTGTAATAAAATTTTATGGTCAACAGTATCAAAAGCAGCACTGAGGTCCAACAGAACAAGCACAGAGATAAGTCCACTGTCCGAAGCCATAAGAAGATCATTTGTAACCTTCACTAATGCTGTTTCTGTACTATGATGAATTCTAAAACCTGACTGAAACTCTTCAAATAGACCATTCCTCTGCAGGTGATCAGTTAGCTGTTTTACAACTACCCTCTCAAGAATCTTTGAGAGAAAAGGAAGGTTGGAGATTGGCCTATAATTAGCTAAGATAGCTGGGTCAAGTGATGGCTTTTAAGTAATGGTTTAATTACTGCCACCTTAAAGGCCTGTGGTACATAACCAACTAACAAAGATAGATTGATCATATTTAAGATTGAAGCATTAAATAATGGTAGGACTTCCTTGAGCAGCCTGGCAGGAATGGGGTCTAATAAGCATGTTGATGGTTTGGATGAAGTAACTAATGAAAATAACTCAGACAGAACAATCGGAGAGAAAGAGTCTAACCAAATACCGGCATCACTGAAAGCAGCCAAAGATAACGATACATCTTTGGGATGGTTATGAGTAATTTTTTCTCTAATAGTCAAAATTTTGTTAGCAAAGAAAGTCATGAAGTCATTACTAGTTAAAGTTAATGGAATACTCAGCTCAATAGAGCTCTGACTCTTTGTCAGCCTGGCTACAGTGCTGAAAAGAAACCTGGGGTTGTTCTTATTTTCTTCAATTAGTGATGAGTAGAAAGATGTCCTAGCTTCACGAAGGGCTTTCTTATAGAGCAACAAACTCTTTTTCCAGGCTAAGTGAAGATCTTCTAAATTAGTGAGACGCCATTTCCTCTCCAACTTACGGGTTATCTGCTTTAAGCTACGAGTTTGTGAGTTATACCACGGAGTCAGACACTTCTGATTTAAAGCTCTCTTTTTCAGAGGAGCTACAGCATCCAAAGTTGTCTTCAATGAGGATGTAAAACTATTGACAAGATACTCTAACTCCCTTACAGAGTTTAGGTAGCTACTCTGCTCTGTGTTGGTATATGACATTAGAGAACATAAAGAAGGAATCATATCCTTAAACCTAGTTACAGCGCTTTCTGAAAGACTTCTAGTGTAATGAAACTTATTCCCCACTGCAGGGTAGTCCATCAGGGTAAATGTAAATGTTATTAAAAAATGATCAGACAAAAGGGAGTTTTCAGGGAATACTGTTAAGTCTTCTATTTCCATACCATAAGTCAGAACAAGATCTAAAATATGATTAAAGTGGTGGGTGGACTCATTTACTTTTTGAGCAAAGCCGATAGAGTCTAATAATAGATTAAATGAAGTGTTGAGGCTGTCATTCTCAGCATCTGTGTGGATGTTAAAATCGCCCACTATAATTATCTTATCTGAGCTAAGCACTAAGTCAGACAAAAGGTCTGAAAATTCACAGAGAAACTCACAGTAACGACCAGGTGGACGATAGATAATAACAAATAAAACTGGTTTTTGGGACTTCCAATTTGGATGGACAAGACTAAGATACAAGCTTTCAAGATGTAAGCAATGATCTTCATTGCTTACCTAACCGTACGTCCACTGTGTACTGGCTAGACCTCACTTTGACTCCTCCAAGCTGCCCCACGCACACATAACAGCCGTCGTACTCCTTTCTTGCATTGCTGATGATGATGCCACGCTGCAGGCTGCTGCTGTAACTCATACCGGGGGGTAAAGGTTTTCCTTCACAGGTTTCCAAGGCCAGGAGGGTGACCTCAGGGTCTGTCACAAGACAGGGGATGGTGCAGTTTTCACCTTCTCGCACCAGGATGCCGTTCACCATGGTGCGCTGGAAGGCATTCTGGGAGTCTGAGAGGATAAGAGACAAAGATTTGAGTGGAAACACACAGCACACCTCCAATCCTGCCTGTGGCAACCTCAAACACCCACCTTTCACATACACATAGATGGAGCTGTGCTCCAGTGTGCTGTTGTTGATGCACACATAGCGACCCATGTGGTAGGCCTGCACTGCCGCCACCTTAACATAAACCGCTCCGCCTTCCTCCACCTCTCCCTCCATCCTGCGAGCCCTTTCCCTCTGCCACCTCACCCTGGATGGGGCGCCAGACGTCGTGGCATTGTCATGGCAACGCAGTTCCAGCTTCCCTCTCTTGGGAACTACTACGTGGGGCCCACTGGGGGAGATGATCGGCTCACCCCACACTGAAACGGAACACAGAGCAGGTTGGTGTAGTGTGTGGTGGTTATAAAGATTTTTAAGAAATTTATACAGAAACCATAAAGATCAATCAGGGAAAAGAGTAACAGCAGAATAGAGCTGCATGTTAAATGGCATCTAACCACCATCTGCTCTTTGAACAATCAATAATTATGATCCAGTACTCGCTGAGTAATCATACATTAAGGACCTGCGTCTATTCCCTTAAGACAAGGAAACAAAGTAAATTATTATGTCACAGCTTTCATCTGCGCCAACTTTTTTTTTCTTGCGCTTTTTTTCTCTTTCTCTCGAGAAAGGTGCCATCAGGAGAACAGGATTTTCATGTGACTGTTGTGCCTTCGGGCCTGGCAGACACGTGGAGGGAAAAAATGATGTAAGTGTCACTTGTATGCAGTGTGTATTTTTATATATATATATATATATATATATATATATATATATATATATATATATATATATATATATATATATATATATATATATATATAAATAAATAAATATAACTGGCGATTTTGCGCTTTTACACTTGTGCGTAATTATTTTTGCAAGGAAAAAATTTGGTTTGATTTTTAAAAGCCACTGCTGAGGGACCGCATTTTCACTGTGCGCTCGTTCCACGTCAGGGTGTGTTGCGTTCAAAGACCGCGTCGGCTCGTTTGGCTCTTATGGCGCAGGCGCGCACGACCCAAACGCTTTTAATTACAGCGGAATAAATAATTGACAGAGCCAGTACTGCTGGAGGGCAGTCAAGAAAAGCGCGCGCGCGCACACACAGAGAGAGAGAGAGAGAGAGAGAGAGAGAGAGAGAGAGAGAGAGAGAGAGAGAGAGAGAGAGAGAGAGAGAGAGAGAGACGCACACCTGTTGCCAAGCGCAGCCCAAAGGCATCTTTACCTTTACTTAGTGGTTATGCAAATGAGCCCTGATATGATCTGGAGACTTGAGCCGACAGGTTCAGCGGACTGGACCGTTAAACACCGTTTTCATGAACAATGCAGCGACGGTTTATGTCAAACTCACGTAAGGAAAACCATAGAACCAAATGAACCCGTGCGCAATGACGCGCCGTTGTCTTAACTAAAAAAAAGGAGAAAAGGCACATTTAGGATAATTTCGTGACAGTTCAGCCCACTGGCCATCTAATACTGAAAAAAGAGCAAACATGGCATTATAAAATTAATGACAAACTCGAGTGTGATTCATCCAGAAAAGACGCACAGCAAATCCGCTTTTAGCTATGAATTTTTTAAAGGCCATGTGATGATCTTATTCTGATTTTTTTCGCGAGGATTTCTTACCTGTTAGTTGAAAAATAAAATGCGAGGCAAAAACAATCCAGTGGCACCTCATAGTTTTGACGGTTTTCACGCCCTAAACGCCACGCCGTGCGTCTTTACAAGCATTTTGCGCGAAAACGCGCGCACACACACACACACACACAAAAATAACAGCTCCAGCTCCTTCCAGCGAACAGGTTTCTCCGATGAGCGCACAAACAAAAATGATCCCGCAGGCTGCGACTCGCCGCGTGAAGAAAATCCAGCAGCAACTTAAAGACACAGAACAGCTCCTCTGCGCTCTGCTTGGAGCGCTGCCACTCCTTTCTGTCCCGCATTGGCTGGAGTCCGGCCAAAGTGATGAGTCGGTATACCGGGAATAAAAAAAAGACCTCTCTCCCAGCCAACTATACATCCTTTATTCTGACACAGCAATACGAGGAAAATAACGTAAACAAACCTGCTGTAACATTCTGATCAGTATGACCGTTGATGATGCTTTACTCAGTTTTGCGCTGCAGGATTCCATGCACTTTGTGATGCACTTGATGGTTTTACCTTTCACAACTTTAACATGATCTCAGCAGTCTCACACATACGTACAGCTCAGCAGAATGATCACAATTCTTAGCCAGTTCGTTTTTGTTTTTTTTGTTTTTTTTTCCAAGCAGAGTAAGATCACATCATCATCCATCACAAGAGCAAATGTGCAAGGCCCCAAGAGATCCAAAAAAACACAAATAAAGGTCTATAGGAGTCACACTTATAAATCCATGCAGATTCAACTAAAACTGTGTGTACGTGTATGCATGTAGGAATTATTTTTCCCAGAGTTATACAGCCTCATGCACAGACATGGTTCTCTTTTCTAAATGCTATAGTCAGTGTGAAATTACACACATGCAAGAGCCTGCTTTCCACTCCCCATCTTTAGCCATGAGTGGCTGGAGACATTCTCTATGCATTTAAAAACACCATGTGCACAGCGGATGTGCACCACAATTTCTCATCAATGACTCTCTATATATTGAGAGTGTGCTGAACTACACTGAACCCTCTAAATGTTGCTGCATGCACTTTAGATACACTTGATTCCCACCTTTTTGCACCAGCCTTTCTCCGTGGTGCATGAATATCACTGCTCTGTAGTTGTATGTCATGGTAACTTATCCCAAAGTTAAAGTTGACAATGAAAAAGTCTGTATCTAATATTGCACTTTCAGCAGGTGACTGTTGGAATTAATCAGGTTCTGTCTAAAAGCATGAAATAGTGCCATGTTTTCTGCATCCAGTACACCGTGGACCTCTCTTGGATTCTATGCCAACCAGCAGGCACACAACCGGTCCATCCTGAATGAATGACTTGAAGGCTGAAGGCTGGAATAAATGAATTTGCACTGCAAAAGGATTTAATTACTTAATATCATGTACACAAATTCCCCAAGACATGATCAAGTATTTTATTAATTCAAAATCTGGGAGAAAATTAACCACAAGGAATTAATTAATTAATGAATTAAGGAATGATAACAAATTAAACAGAATTTGGGAACGAATTAATCAAAATGTGGGAACAAACTAATTAAAACATAGGCTGAAATTAACATAATGAATGAATTACTCAAAATGTGGGAAGTAAGTAATCAAAATATAGGAATTAATCAAAATGTGGGAAGAAATTAGTCAAAACATGGTAACAAATTATCCTTAATGTGGGAACAAATTTTTCAAAATGTGGGCACAAACTAACATCACGTGGGAATGAATTACTCAAAATTGTTGGGAAAGTGTAGTGACACGGACCCACAACAGGGGGCGTAAATGAACGGACAATGGAAGGAGTCAAATTATAACACTTTACTGGTGTGAATGTCACAACCAAACACAGCAGAATCAGAATGTGCAACAGTCAATTAATAAAAGGTGTCGTGTGGGCAGGCTCGACGATAGGAGACGCCCGTCTGGAAACGAACCGGAACCACACGATTTCCACCGCCACCTGAACCCAAGGAATACTGGAGCCGCCAAGTCCCGGAGTCCCCAGGTGGCCACCTTCCCGGCGTGTCGGATCTGGTACTGCTGGCAGAAAGCAAAAGACAGTCAAAGGGTGGGTGTGTGAACACCCAGTAACAATGGTGGGAATGCCACCTCCACCTCTCACTCAGCGCGTTGCAGCGGTCTCAGCTGAAAAGGAGTGCCGTCTTGCACAGCCTCCTCAAAAACGACCGGTTCTCCTGCAAACACTCACAATAATAGATTTATCGATCTCACAAAAGGGGCTGAGAGTATTACCTCCAGATGAAGATGATATCTCGGCAGTTTGGTGGAGGTGTCTTCCTGCTTTTATACCAGATGTGTTGATTAGTGACAGCTGTCACGGATGATGGGTGACAGCTGTCACCACGGCTTGTTCCTGAGGCGGCAGCGCCCTCTCGTGCCTGAAGCCCGCACTTCAGGCAGGGCGCCTTCTGGTGGTGGGCCAGCAGTACCTCCTCTTCTGGCAGCCCACACAACAGGACCCCCCCCTCAACGGGCGCCTCCTGGCACCTGACCAGGCTTGTCCGGGTGGCGACGATAGAAATCGGCCAGGAGGGCTGGGTCCAGGATGAAGCTCCTCTTCACCCAGGCGCGTTCTTCGGGTCCATACCCCTCCCAGTCCACCAAATACTGGAAACCCCGGCCCATTCGACGGATGTCCAAGAGCCGGCGAACTGTCCAAGCCGGCTCCCCGTCGATAATACGGGCAGGAGGGAGGGCCACGAAGTGGGCCGCCTTGGAGAAACGGTCCACTATCGTGAGGATGGTGGTGTGCCCCCGGGACGGCGGGAGGCCCGTGACAAAATCCAGACCGATGTGGGACCAGGGGCAGTGAGGCACAGGAAGTGGCTGTAGAAGTCCCTGTGCCTTCTGGTGGTCAGCCTTGCCCCTGGTTTTTGGTTTTTGGTCCCGGGGCGGTAGGTGATCCGGAAGTCAAAACGGCCGAAAAACAGTGACCAGCGGGCTTGCCTGGGGTTCAGTCGCTTGGCGGTCCTGATATACTCCAGGTTCCGGTGGTCAGTGAAAACCGTGAAAGGCACTGACGCTCCCTCCAGCAGGTGTCTCCACTCCTCAAGGGCCTCTTTCACCGCAAGGAGCTCTCGATTGCCCACGTCATAGTTCCGCTCTGCTGGGGTCAACCTGCGGGAAAAATAGGCACACGGGTGAAGAACCTTATCGGTTTCTCCGCTCTGGGATAGCACGGCTCCTATCCCCGAGTCAGAGGCGTCCACTTCAACCATGAACTGGCGACCAGGATCGGGCTGCACCAACACCGGTGCAGTCGAGAACCGGCGTTTCAACTCCCTAAACGCGGCTTCGTACCGATCCGACCAGGTGAAGGGAACTTTTGGTGAGGTCAGGGCCGTCAGGGGGCTAACAACCTGACTATACCCCTTAATGAACCTCCTGTAGAAATTTGCGAAGCCGAGGAACTGTTGCAACTTCCTACGGCTTGTCGGTTGGGGCCAGTCTCTCACCGCTGCGACCTTGGCCGGATCCGGGGCGACGGAGTTGGAGGAGATGATAAACCCCAGGAAGGACAAAGAAGTGCGGTGAAACTCAGTTCTCGCCCTTCACAAACAACCGGTTCTCCAACAACCGCTGCAGGACCTGACGTACATGCCGCACGTGGGTCTCAGGGTCCGGAGAAAAGATGAGTATATCA
Source organism: Thalassophryne amazonica (assembly GCF_902500255.1). Lineage (NCBI taxonomy): Eukaryota > Metazoa > Chordata > Actinopteri > Batrachoidiformes > Batrachoididae > Thalassophryne > Thalassophryne amazonica. The sequence continues at coordinate 68,147,204 of NC_047117.1, read as the reverse complement.
TCCAGATATACGAAGACGAATCAGTGCAGGAAGTCCCGCAAGACGTCATTAACCAAAGCTTGGAACGTTGCGGGGGTGTTTGTGAGGCCGAACGGCATGACCAGGTACTCAAAATGACCTAACGGGGTGTTAAATGCCGTCTTCCATTCGTCTCCCTTCCGGATCCGAACTAGGTGGTATGCGTTCCTAAGATCCAACTTTGTGAAGATTTTGGCTCCATGCAGGGGGGTGAACACTGAATCCAACAAAGGCAACGGGTATCGGTTGCGAACCATGATCTCGTTCAGCCCCCGATAATCAATGCATGGACGAAGACCGCCATCTTTTTTTCCCACGAAAAAGAAACCCGCTCCCATCGGAGAGGTGGAGTTACGGATCAGCCCGGCAGCTAAGGAGTCCCGGATGTAGGTCTCCATCGATTCGCGCTCAGGTCGGGAGAGGTTGTACAGCCTGCTGGACGGGAACTCCACGCCTGGCAACAAATCGATGGCACAATCATATGGACGGTGCGGGGGAAGAGTGAGTGCCCGATCCTTGCTAAAAACGTCAGCAAGATCGTGGTACTCAACCGGCACCGCCGACAGATTGGGGGGTACTTGGACCTGCTCCTTCGCCTGGGAACCGGGAGGAACCGAGGATCCCAAACACCTCCGATGGCAGGTTTCGCTCCACTGTACCACCACCCCGGATGGCCAATCAATCCGGGCATTGTGTTTCAACATCCAGGGGAACCCCAGAATCACACGGGAGGTAGAAGGAGTCACAAAAAACTCAATCTCCTCCTTATGATTACCTGACACTACCAGCTTTACTGGTGGTGTCTTGTGTGTGAGTAAAGGGAGTAGGGTGCCATCTAATGCTCGCACCTGCAATGGTGTAGGTAGCGCCACCAGAGGGAGCCCTACCTCCCTGGCCCATCTGCTGTCTAACAGATTCCCTTCTGACCCTGTGTCTACCAGTGCTGGGGCCTGAAGGGTTAAATCCCCACTAAGGATTGTAACTGGGAGTCGTGCGGCAATATGTGTGTGTCCCACGTGAAGTTTTTGGCCCACCCTAAGCCCAGTCTGTAGGGGCGGGCGTTGGTGTTTAACCGTTTGGGGCAATCGCTCAATTGATGCTCCATTGAGCCACAAACAAAACACGCCCCGTGTGGAAACCTCCTCTGTCTATTAGGTGGTCTAAATGTGGCCCTGTTCGTGTCCATAGCTTCGTCAGCAGGGGGAGCTGTCGCCCCACGGGACGTAGAGGCCAGGGAGCGTGGGAAGGGCGGACCCTTCTCGGACCCGGAAGGAAGAGGGACGGCGCGCGCCCGGCCACGTCCTTCGTCTCGTTCCCGACGGCGTTCCTCCAACCGATTGTCTAACCGTATAACGAGATCAATAAGCCCATCTAATTCCCGCGGTTCATCCTTGGCCACTAGGTGCTCCTTTAGGACTGACGACAGTCCGCTTACAAAGGCGGCGCAGAGCGCAGCGTTATTCCAGCCGGACCTTGCAGCCGCGATGCGGAAGTCGACTGCATAAGCGGCTGCGCTCCGGCGCCCCTGTCTCATCGACAGCAGCACAGTTGAAGCGGTCTCTCCCCTGTTAGGGTGATCAAACACAGTTCTGAACTCCCTCACAAACCCAGTGTACGTGTGAAGGAGCCGTGAATGTTGCTCCCAAAGCGCTGTAGCCCAAGCGCGTGCCTCTCCCTGAAGCAGAGTGATCACATAAGCTATTTTGCTTGCGTCTGACGCGTACATGACGGGACATTGTGCAAAGACGAGCGAACACTGCATAAGAAAGTCCGCGCACATCTCCACACAACCTCCGTACGGCTCAGGAGGGCTTATGTATGCTTCAGGGGATGGTGGGAGGGGTTGTTGGACCACCACTGGAACATTAATATCTAGCACAGGATCGACAGGAGGAGCTGCAGCAGCGCCCTGAGCGCTCGCCGCCACTTGCGCGGAGAGAGCCTCCACCCTGCGGTTCAGGAGGATGTTTTGCTCGGCTATTTGATCCATTTGAGCCGTAAAGGCGGTGAGGATATGCTGTAGCTCACCAATCACGCCTCCTGCAGATGCCTGCGCTCCCTGCTCTCCCATTGGTTGTTCAACAACCTGGTGACGCCCCTCGGAGTCCATGACGCTGGCTGAGATATCCTGTTGGGAAAGTGTAGTGACACGGACCCACAACAGGGGGCGTAAATGAACGGACAGTGGAAGGAGTCAAATTATAACACTTTACTGGTGTGAATGTCACAACCAAACACAGCAGAATCAGAATGTGCAACAGTCAATTAATAAAAGGTGTCGTGTGGGCAGGCTCGACGATAGGAGACGCCCGTCTGGAAACGAACCGGAACCACACGATTTCCACCGCCACCTGAACCCGAGGAATACTGGAGCCGCCAAGTCCCGGAGTCCCCAGGTGGCCACCTTCCCGGCGTGTCGGATCTGGTACTGCTGGCAGAAAGCAAAAGACAGTCAAAGGGTGGGTGTGTGAACACCCAGTAACACTGGTGGGAATGCCACCTCCACCTCTCACTCAGCGCGGTGCAGCGGTCTCAGCTGAAAAGGAGCGCCGTCTTGCACAGCCTCCTCAAAAACGACTGGTTCTCCTGCAAACACTCACAATAATAGATTTATCGATCTCACAAAAGGGGCTGAGAGTATTACCTCCAGATGAAGATGATATCTCGGCAGTTTGGTGGAGGTGTCTTCCTGCTTTTATACCAGATGTGTTGATTAGTGACAGCTGTCACAGATGATGGGTGACAGCTGTCACCACGGCTTGTTCCTGAGGCGGCAGCGCCCTCTCGTGCCTGAAGCCCGCACTTCAGGCAGGGCGCCTTCTGGTGGTGGGCCAGCAGTACCTCCTCTTCTGGCAGCCCACACAACACAAAATGTTGGAACTAATTAATCAAAAGATAGAAATCAAGTAATCAAAATGTGGGAAGGAATTGATCAAAACAAGGGAAGAAACTGGCCATAGTGTGGGAATGAATTACTCAAAATGTGGGAACAAATGAATCAAAATATAGGAACTAATTAACTACAAACTGGGAACTAATTACCGTATTTTGAGTATAAGTCACTGTTTTTTTACTAGTTTGGGAGACCCTGTGATTTATACTCCCATGCAACTTATATACCGAAAATTCCAAAGTTTGTTACTCATAATAGTAATTACATACTATTATATAGAACATTCCCAAGAATCGAAGCACTAAAAACAAACTATAATAATAAAAGAATAATAATAGGTGCATTGTTGTAGTGTAATAAAAAATACACTACAACAATGTGCAAAAATCCTAAATTAAAGAGCTCATAACACAGAAAATGTGTGGCTTATAGTCTGATGCGATTTATATTCCAGTGTAGTTTTTTTCCCCAAGATTAATTTTTTGACAGGTGCAATTTATATTCCCATGCGACTTATACTCCGGAAAATACGGTAATCAAAACATGAGAACAAATGAACTAAATATGGAGCTCAATCAAAACACGGGAAGAAATTAACCATAATGTGAGAATCAATTGTATCTCATGTGCATGCAGCAGCATGCATGCATTTGAACACTCAACATAGTAAAGGTTGGCTTTGTAATATATATAAAATGAACAAGTTATAATAGTAGTGATGTAATACGTTTTTGTGCTTTTCAAGAAACTACCACTTTTTGCACGTATTATTACATCCGCCAAGGATGTAATAAAATCATCATTGATTATTTGTCTGTCTGTCTGTTAGCATGATTACACCAAAACTACTGCATGGATTTTGATGAAATTTTCAAAACATACATATTAGGCCATGGAAGACTCCATTAAATTTTGTAGGTGATCCAGATTCGAATCTGGATTTTGGATCAAGATTTTCCTTTAAATAGGCTTTGAAGGATTACATCAAAACTACACGGATTCTTACCAAATTTTCACCACAGGTACATATTAGGCCATGGAAGACTCCATTCAATTTTGAAGGTGATCTGGATCCAGATTCTGGATCAAGATTTCCCTTTATATATGCTTTGAAGGATTACATCAAGACTACTTCATAGATTCTCACCAAATTTGTACCACATATAGATATTAGGGCATGGAAGCTCTACTAAATATTGAAGGTGATCCAGATCTGGATCTGGATCCAGATCAAGATTTCCCTTTATGTAGGCTTTGAAGAATTCCTTTAAAACTACTTTAAAACTCTGGATCTGGATCCAGATCAAGATTTCCCTTTATGCTTTAAAGGATTACTTTAAAACTACTTCACGGATTCTCACCAAATTCGCACCACAGATATATTAGGGCATGGAAGACTCCAGTGAATTTTGACAGTGATCTGGATCCGTATTAGTGGACATCAGAAATCTCTGATTGCTTTTGTTTTAAATGGAGAGGAGCTGATGTTAGCCACGCCCCTCCCCACCAGAGAAGGAGAGCGGGAGCCTCTAGGACTGGTTTTTACTTCTGCGCTGCTACACAACTGCATGGCTTTTGCTCCTCACAGAAAAGAATTATGGGTAATCAAACATTGCTGAAGGCTTTCAGCCACAATGACGTACATGTACTTTCCCAGTGCATCATCTCTGCAGCACGTAGAAAGAATTATTTGGAGATGGGCTTGATGGGAAGAAAATAAGGGAATAGATGGAGGAGCTTGATATTTATGTCAAACAAAGAGTAACAAATAAATTTCAGCAGACAGGAAGTCAAGGTTATTACTTTTTATAGTATCTTTGTTTCCACTCAGGGTTTTTCTGCTACATTTTCTTATACAGTCATGAAGCACTGCCTGTCAGTGGCAGTGATGTGCAGTCAGGGGAGGCAGGCGAGGCTCTCACCTGTCATCATGGAAAGAAAAAAAAAATGTAAAATGAAAAAATAAATTAAATGGTTATATTTATCCAGTGTTCTAAAGAGTTATTTTCCTTTTAACTTCACCAGTTTTAGATTTTTTTTAAAATTCAAAATCGCTGAATTTTCACATTTACCGTTCAAAGACATGCAGTCGGGCAGCAACCAGTCGTGCCTCACCACAGACTGTGCAATCACTGGGCTAACTGCTGGCATGCTGTGCAGTGAGACTGTCTTACTGTCTCTCTGTATGTCACCATTAAATGGTCAAACACTTTGGTTATATCAACTTAAATTCAATAGTTTAGCTGATGTACATAATGTACAGTGTTTTTTTTGTCAACAGCTGTATGTGTGTGTAACCTGTTTCGTGTGCTGAGCGATCACAAAACGGCTGCAAAAATGCACTAGGTGAGGCACGCAGTTCTCCTGCCTCATGGTAGGGGGCAGTAGTGATCACAGGGATTCTTCTTGCAGCAACTCCTCAGCTGCAGAATAATTGACAGCAAGCTGCAAGTCAAGAGCCACGGTCCAGTTATTTTACTTTCAGAATGGAGGGTTACATTTCCAAACTGAAACAATTTTCTAAACAGGGATTTTCAATCAAAGCAGGAGGTAATAATTAAAGGACTTTTTAAAATCAAGGAAGATAAGGAAGAGTTCTACAAAAAACTCACTGATGCTTTTGTTCAGAAGGAGCGGCACATGAACTTCATTTATAAGTAAAGGTAAGACCATAATAACATTTTGTGAATTAAATGTGCTTTTTTGTGTGCTACAGTTTTTATATGTTTTTATTTTTCCACTTTTTGTTATGTTACAGTCTTATTCCAAAATGGATGAAATTCATTTCCATCATTTTTTCCCTCAAAATTCTACACACAATACCTCATAATGACAATGTAAAAAAAGTTTGTTTTTTTTTAGATTTTTGCAAAGGTATTACAAATTTAAAAAATTAAGAATTCACAGGTACATTTAGTATTCACAGCCTTTGACATGAAGCTCAAAATTGAGCTCAGGTGCATAGTGTGTCCACTGATCATCTTTGAGATGTTTCTACAGCTTAGTTAAAGTCCATCTGGGGTAAATTCAGTTGACTGGACATGATTTGAAAAGGCACACACCTGTCTACATATTAGGTCCCATAATTGACAGTGCATGTCAGAGCACAAACCAAGCATGAAGTCAAAGAAATTATCTGTAGACCTCCGACACAGGATTGTCTCAAGGCACAAATCTGGGCAAGGGTACATAAACATTTCTGCTTTGAAAACTGAGTGATCAGGGGAGAAGGACCATAGTCAGGGAGGTAACCAAAAACCAGATGGTCACTCTGTCAGCGCTTCAGCATTCCTCTGTGGAGAAGGACAACCATCTCTGCAGCAATCCACCAATCAGGCCTGTATGGTAGAGTGGCCAGATGGAAGCCACTTCTTAGTAAAAGGCACATGACAGCCCACCTGGAGTTTGCTAAAATGCAGCTGAAGGACTCTCAGACCATGAGAAACAAAATTCACTGGTCTGATGAGACAAAGATTGAACTCTTTGGTGTGAATGTCAGGCATCATGTTTGGAGAAAACCAGGCACCATCCCTACAGTGAAGCATGGTGGTGGCAGCATCATGCTGTGGGGATGTTTTTCAGTGGCAGGAACTGGGAGACTAGTCAGGATTGAGGGAAAGATGAATGCAGCAATGTACAGAGACATCCTGGATGAAAACCTTGACCTCAAACTGGGGTGACGGTTAATCTTTCAGCAGGAGAATGACCCCAAGCACACAGCCAAGATATCAACGAAGTGTCTTCAGGACAACTCTGTGAATGTCCTTGAGTGACCCAGCCAGAGCCTAGACCTGAATCTGATTGAACATCTCTGGAGAGATCTGAAAATGGCTGTGCACCGACGCTCCCCATCCAACCTGATGGAGCTTGAGAGGTGCTACAACGAGGAATGGACAAACCTGCCCAAAGATAGGTGCACCAAGCTTGTGGCATCCTATTCAAGAAGACTTGAGGCTGTTATTGCTGCCAAAGGTGCATCAGCAAAGTATTGAGCAAAGGGTGTGAACACTTATGGACACAGGATTTCTTTTTTTTTTTTTTTAATAAATTTGCAAAAAAAAAAAAAAAAACAAACAAAAAAAACCAACTTATTTCATGTTGTCATTATGTGGTGTTGTGAGTAGAATTTTGAGGGAAAAAATGAATTTACTCCATTTTGGAATATAGCTGTAACATGAGAAAATGTGGAAAAAGTGCAGCGCTGTGAATACTTTTCAGATGCACAGTAAGTACAGTTTGTGGACCTCTTGGTGGCTGAGTGCTCCTAAGTGGTTATATATTTGGCGTGTGCCTTGGGCAAGCTGTGCACAGTGTGTGATGTGCATGTGCACAAGTGTGGTTCTGTGTGGGTTTTATGTTTGCATCTCCAGGTTTTTCTGTTTCTCTGTGATGACACAGGGGACGTAGTTCTTCTTCTTGCACACGATTAAACTCTAACCTCATGCTTGTCTTATGCCTTATTATTCTTTTCATATCACATGATTGTTGGATTGAGGCTAAATAAACAAAAACCGTTGTAGAAAATCATTTTCACAGATCTTGTTCTGCCTCTCTGAATTTTTCTCTCCCACATCCAGTGAAACCTGCTGGGCAAATAGAATCAATGAATGCTAGTCTTCCTTATCAGATGAATATGAACAGAGAAATAAGTGCAGGCTAACATGGTGGAACCGGCATCACGGGCGCAGCCAGGAATTTATGTTTGGGGGGGCACTGCTGTCCTCTTAAAATATTTAACAGTTTCCAAACACTGCACCCTGCCTCACGCTCTATGACTGCTGGGATAGGCTCCAGCCCCCCCCGTCCTGTGATTAATTGGAGTAAGCGGGTATAGACAATTGATGGATTTCTCGTGTTTTGAAATGGGAGAATACAAATGATAAGTATCACCTGCATTGTGAGGGAACATCAGCTAAGACATCCAGACATTTTTTTTATGCCCCGTGCAGTGCTTGCGCCACGAGGAGGGGCATATAGCATCCAGGTTGTCTGTCCGTCCGTCCTTCCGTCTGTCCGTCTGTCCATCTGGCTGTCCGCCCGTCCGTCCGTCCGTCTGTCCATCTGGCTGTCCGCCCGTCCGTCCGTCCGTCTGTCTGTCCGTCCGTCCGGCTGCAATTTGTTCGCCGCAATGTAGCTCGGCACCTTTTGCTCGCAGAAACTTCATATTTGTTGGGTATTTGCCTTGGAGGAGTACTTCACATGGGTTCGAAGGCCGGGGACATTGACCTACTTTTCAAGGTCACCAATGGTCACAACAGTCAAATCCTTCGCCACAACATTGCTCGGCACCCACTGCTCGCATAAACTTCATATTTGGTGGGTACATGCTTTTTGGAGGAGTACTTTGCATGGGTTTGAAGGCCGGTGACCTTGACCTACTTTCTAAGGTCACCAATGGTCACAACTGCCAAATCCTTTGCCGCAACATAGCTCAGCACCTATTGCTCACAGAAACTTCATATTTGATGGGTACATGCCTTGGAGGAGTACTTCGCATGGGTTTGAAGGTCGGTGGCCTTGACCTACTTTTCAAGGTCACCAATGGTCACAATTGTCAAATCCTTTGCTTGAAATTCGTTCGCCGCAATGTACCTCTGCACTTATTGCTTGCAAAAACTTCATATTTGGTGGGTACATGCCTTGGAGGAGTACTTCACATAGGTTTTAAGACTGGTGACCTTGACCTACTTTTAAAAAATTACCGCTAGTTGCATTTGTTTGAAGGCTACCGACTTTTTATGGTCACTGTTGGCCATATCCTCTAAGTAAATATAATGTCAATCTCCAATTTTTCCACTGTGTATCCCACTTTACATCAAACACATGAGGGTTCAACCAAATACCTACCACATACATGTACATATTACTGCACTTTACATGGAAATTAGTACTGTGCGCGGGGCATTTCGTGACAAATGTCTCTAGTTGTGTTTGTCTTGGGTGTGATCCGGGAAGAAGGCGCAACCGTGTTGAATACCCCAGTGGCTGGAGAAGGCCAATGGGATGGCCACGTTTCACTTGGCTGTGGCAGATGGATGCTTTCTTTTGAGATGTGGAGATGGACCGCATATGTGCCTGGGTGGTTGCCATCCAGGAACTAAGGCAGTTCTGTACTGTGGTAGATGTGGTGATACGTAGTACCAGCATACTCAACTTGAAATGGAAAGTAATCTTCTGAAGCACTTTTATTTAGTTTCTTAAATGTTTCAAAACAATGAATCATTTTCTGAACTAAGGAATGCCCAGTATCCACTAGATGCTATCATTATATTTTCAGCACTTTGACACAATGAATCATTTTCTGAAGTACTTGTTTCATTTAGTGATTTCCCAGTTCAAAACATGGACTCATTTTTAAACATTTGTTTCATTTCATTTAGTGTTTCTAACATTTTGAAATGCTTACTAATTTTTTTAGGTATTTGTTTTGTTTCATGTCTTGAGTATTTTGAAACACTGAAGAGTTTAATAGTAATTGTTTCATTTAATGTTTTGAGCACTGAAATATGTTCTAGAATAGCTGCTTCATTTGGTGTTGTGGACATTTTGGGACACTGAATTATGTTCTGCAGCAGTTGTTCAATTTGGTGTTTTGAGCAGGTTGAAACATTGAATCATTTTCTAATGTAACTTTGATGTAATGTTTTAAACATTTAAAACACAAATAGTTTGGGAAGCAATTCCTTAATTGAGTTTTTTGAACATTTTTGAAAGACTGAATTGTTTTGTAACACAATAGATCCATTTAGTGTTTTGACCATTTTTCAAGTTATGTCCAATTATTTTGAAACATTGAATTAACTGCTTCATTTAATGTTTTGAGCATTGTAGTCTATCCCAGCAGTTATAGCTTGTACACCCTGGACAGGATGCCAGTCTAAAAAGACAAACTCTCACTGGGCTGCGACGGTTGGTGAGTAGTTGGAGACACAAATTTGTGAGAAAATGTGAAAATTAGCAACAATTTTCACTTGAAATCACACTGACCTGTATTCGCAATTTTGTCACACTCCCGGGGTCTAGGGCAGTTCGCACCTGTCTCAAGCCGGGAATGTCAGATACTCATTTTTGTCTCCAGTCAGTCACGATGTATTTCATAGGTTGTCGACCCCTCACAGCGTTTTCTCACATTTCATGCAATTTTTTGACTCATGGAAACTAAATTGAGAAAGATTCGAGACAAGTTCAAGATGTTCATGATGACTCTGTGACTATTTTCAAAGAAAATTTGTCTTGCAAATTTTTTGAACATGTTCAAAATTCCGGGCAGCACGGTGGCTTAGTGGTTAGCACTGTTGCCTCACAGTGAGAAGGTCATGGGTTCAATTCCCGCCTGTGGCCTTTCTGTGTGGAGTTTGCATGTTCTCCCCATGTTTGCGTGGGTTTCCTCTGGGTGCTCCGGTTTCCTCCCACATCCAAAGACATGTGGGTTAGGTGGATTGGAATTTTTAAATTGTCTGTAGGTGTGTCTGTAGGTGTGTGTGTCTGTTTGTCTGTTTGTGGCCCTGTGACTGACTGACATCCTGTCCTGGGTGTACCCCGCCTCACGCTCTATGACTGCTGGGATAGGCTCCAGCCCCCCGCAACCCTTAATTGGACTAAGCAGTTGAAGATGAGTGTGTGTGAGTATGTTCAAAATTCCAGTGACACGACAGTGAGGCCCTGCGACTGTTACAGCAGTTGCAGCCCAGTGAGATACTACCCTAATAAAGTTTCCAATTCACCGAACCTGCATGTCTTTGGAAGTGGGAAGAAGGCGGAGCACCCAGAGGGAACCCACGCGAACATACAAACTCCACAAAAAACAACCAGGTGGGAAGGGAGCCCATGACCTTCTTATTGTGAGGTAACAGTGCTAATCATTAAGTCACCATGCTGCCCTGTTTATCAGTTACATTCAGTTATTTAAAAACACAAGTGCATTCTGAAGTAGTTGTTTCATTTAAAGCTTTGAGCATTTGAAATACCAAATCATTTTGTAAAAAGGTTGTTTCATTTTGGACTTTCAGCATTTTGCAATACAAATCATTTCCTGAAGTAATGATTTATGTTTATGCTGTGTGTATTTTATTCTTAAAACACTGAATAATTTTTGAAATTGTATAATGAGTATTTAGTATTTGGAGCATTTCATAAAGCAGAAGAAGCAAGTTTTCTCTTCAGGATTTTTTTTTTTTTTTTTTTGGTTTAAACATTTGAAAACAGTGGACCATTTTCTGAGATATTTGAATTGTTTGTTTCAAAATACCAAAAAGCTTTGCTGTGTGGAATATTTCATGAGGGGTTTAATCCTGATTTCCACCATATCATCTACAACCCAAATTCCAATGAAGTAGGGATGTTGTGTGAAATGTAAATAAAAACAGAATACAATGATTTGCAAATCCTCTTCAACCTATATTCAATTGAATACACCACAAAGACAAGATATTTAATGTTCAAACTGATAAACTTTATTGTTTTTGTGCAAATATTTGCTCATTTTGAAATGGATGCCTGCAACATATTTCAAAAAAGCTGGGACAGTGGTACGTTTACCACTGTTACATCACCTTTCCTTCTAACAACACTCAATAAGCGTTTGGGAACTGAAGACTAATTTTGAGTGTCATGATTGGGTATAAAAGGAGCATTCCCAAAAGGCTCAGCCGTTCACAAGCAAAGATGGGGCGAGGATCACCACTTTGTGAACAACTGTGTGAAAAAATAGCCCAACAGTTTAAGAACAATGTTTCTCATCATTCAATTGCAAGGAATTTAGGGATTCCATCATCTACAGTCCATAATATAATCAAAAGATTCAGAGAATCTGGAGAACTTTCTACACGTAAGCGGCAAGACCGAAAACCAACATTGAATGTCCGTGACCTTCAATCCTTCAGGTGGCACTGCATTAAAAACCGGCATCATTGTGTAAAGGATCTTACTGCGTGGGCTCAGGAACACTTCAGAAAACCATTGTCAGTTAACACAGTTCGTTGCTACATCTACAAGTGCAAGTTAAGTGCAAGTGCAAAGCAAAAGCCATACATCAACAACATCCAGAAACGCCGCCGCCTTCTCTGGACCCAAGCTCATCAACAGCGTGGCTTCATAGTAAACGAGTGCGGGTACTAGACTGGCCTGCCTGCAGTCCAGACCTGTCGCCCATTGAAAATTGTGGCGCATTATGAAGTGCAAAATATGACAGTGGAGACCCCGGACTGTTGAACAACTGTCAAGTCATAGATCAAGCAAGAATGGGAAAGAATTCCACCTACAAAGCTTCAACAATTAGTGTCCTCAGTTCCCAAAGGCTTATTGAGTGTTGTTAGAAGGAAAGGTGATATAACACAGTGGTAAACATACCACTGTCCCAGCTTTTTTTGAAACATATTTCAGGCATCCATTTCAAAATGAGCAAATATTTGCACAAAAACAATAAAGCTTATCAGTTTGAACATTAAATATCTTGTCTTGGTGGTGTATTCAATTGAATATAGGTTGAAGAGGATTTGCAAATCATTGTATTCTGTTTTTATTTACATTTTACACAACGTCCCAACTTCATTGGAATTGGGGCTGTATGCCAATGCAGGTTGAAAACTAATAATAACTTCCCCAGGACACATCTGGTGTGTGTGTGGGGGGGGGGGGGGGGGGCAATTTTAATTATATGTGAAGCTGAGGCATGCACTGTTTTGGGTGTGGGGCACCATGATGGAGACATGCATGGGTGGATGTTGTCTTTTAATGGCAGGCTGAGGTAATAAGGGCAGTAACTGCCTATAAAGATGTTTTTGTTGTGTCTTAGGGGGATCTTAAAGCTACAGGATGTAGGATTTAGGGGAATTTTTTAGAATAAATGGAATCTAGCTTTCATAACAATCTGATTATTAGTGTATAATGTGGTGTGGACTCAACCACTTGCAGCTCAATGTATCTAAGACGAAGGAGCTGGTAGTGGACTTCAGAATACTGAAGACCCGTCCAACCCCAGTTAATATCAGTGAAACAGAGGTCGACACTGTGGACTACTACAAGTACCTGAGTGTCCACATAGACAAAAATTGGACTGGACTGTAAACACAGATTCTGTGTATAAGAAAGGTCAGAGTCAGCTGTAATTCCTCAGGAGGCTCTGCTCTTTCAGTGTCTGCAGAAATATGTTGCAGATGTTTTATCACTCTGTGATCTCCAGAGTCATCTTCTACGGTGTAGTGTGCTGCGGCAGCAGGCTGAAGGCAGCTGACACGAACAGACTCAACAATCTCATCAAGAGAGCTGGCTCTGCCCTGGGGTTTGAACTAGAGTCTGTGGTGGAGGTGTCAGAGAGGAGGATGTTGAGGAAACTGCTCAGCATCCGGGACAGCACCTCCCACCCTCTGCATGCCACACTGACGTGCTGTCAGAGCACCTTCTGTTGTAGACTGAGACCACTGAGGTGCACCACAGAACACCTACCTGTGGTAATCAGACTGTATAATTCATCCCCTCTCTGCAGGATGAATACATAATGAACAGAGTTATTCAGTTTCTCAGAGTTATGTGCAATATTGTCGAACATCTTGTGCAAATGCCTTAAAAACATTATTCATTCTTATTCTTAATTAAGCTGCAAAAATAAATTGATGTGTGTTTCATAAGTTAAGAATGAGTCCTTCATATCTACATGGGAGCGCCGCGGGCCCCCTCATGGAGGCTGCCATATCGATACAGTAGCCCAAATGTGACATATTGCCTTTCACATTTCACAGCACAGTCAAAAGACTGAAGAAGAGAAACAAAAACCAAGCGGTTGGTCCCCTGTACACAGTCTACTGGTTGCTAGTGCACGGTAACAAGTTTGAGAACCCTCATTGCTATGAAATGCTGGATCATACATATTGATTGTCACAAAAGGAGGCAAGACAGCATGAATCTCCATCACCAAAGAGGTGAAAACATGAAGGGAAACAATATCGTAACCGGCGACACGAGATGATCTTCAATCCTGCACACTGTAGTTTTAACATCAATGCTGTAATACGGTTCATTGTTTTTCATCTGTAGTTCCACAACAATTTAAAAGTTGATTATTTTGTTCATAATTGTCCCAAATGTCCAGAAATTAATGCCACCCTGCTTTGGTTTAAAAAAAAACCCATCCATAATAAACAAAGCAGTGTATTGTCTGGGGTGCGAACAACAGATCTGGTTGAAGGAACTGCTTGATTTTGCAGAATGAGGTTTTCACAGTCCAGCTGGAGCCCTTCTGTTGGACTATTCTGCACTGAAACAAAGGAAGCCAGCACCTCGAGGTGTCAAAGTACAGCACACCTGCTCGGCAGCGTGAGCTCCAGCTGCCCATATGTCCCACCAAACATGTCACCGTGTGGCCCCTCGGGACTGTGCTCGCATGCTCACGTGTCACCTGATCAGGTCTTGTGGATCTCTGCATTATTGATCACTGAGGTGAGCTGACTCACTGTGACTCGCTGTGTCTGCTGCACCCTGCGGCGTGACTCACCCCGAGCTTTTAGACAGATGAGGACAACCGTCTCAGCAGAGGTTTTATACAAGAGAAATAGCCGCTTAAATTCGATTACGTAATGAAAAACATCCCCCCCTCTTTTGCAGGGAGACAAAGATGAAAGTGCCCTCCCCAACATGATGCTGAGCACTACCTTTTTTTTTTCTGATGCAATCCAACACTTCTGCCTGCTGACTGGCCATCATAAACCTGATATCAGCCTGATATGACCGTTTGTCTTTTGTCTCTAATGTAGGCAGTGAAGTGCTTTACTAATATGAAGTAGATCACCTTTCCATTGGTCATGTGACCATTGACCTAGGGTGACCTTTTAGAATGTCTATTTACACTATGGCTTGTATGAAACACTAAAATGAAATCATATATCCCCATTCCATTGGTCATGTGACCGTTGACCTCGGGTGACCTTGTATGAGACACTAATATGAAATCATATAACCCCTTTCTGTTGGCCATGTGACCTTTGGCTTTGGGTGACTTTCAAAGGTCAAACCCTTGTAGAGTGGCCATTTTGAGGAATTGGTTACAGATGCATCTAAGGTTGCTATGAAACACTAATTTGACATCCCACAGCTCCTTTCTAGTGGTCAGATGATTGATCTCAATTGACTTTATAAGGTCAAACTCGTATAGAATGGCTAATTCAAGGAACTGGCTGAAGATATTTTTCAAATTTTTTTTATTTCTTTATTTTCATTTATATAGCGCCAAATGACAACAAAGTTGCCTGAGGGCGCTTCACACAAGTAAGGTCTAACCTTACCAGAATACACCTATGGTTACTATTAACCACTAAAATGAAGTCGTATGTCAACTTTGAATTGATCACATAACCTTTGACCTTAGGCAACCTTGAAGAAAACTCATTCAGACAGGCTTTTTTTGAGGAATTAAAGATACAACTGTGGGTTGTAACAATCAAATGACATCATACACCACCTTTCTCATAGACACATGACCTTTGACCTTGGGTGACCTGGCTAGGTCACACTTGAGGGAACCACCGTTTAAATCAAAACATTTGGAGGTAGTATGGATTAAACATGTTGACAGGACTGTTAAATTTGGGGGCAGAACTGATTAAATGTCAAGTCCACATGGAACCTTACATTACAGTATCACTAATTCACAGAGACATAATCTGCATGAATCAGTGTCACACATGTAAGGTACAAGTCTTGCACTTTCTGAGTGTCCATTCTTGTGTATTTATTCATGTTTTTAAATTCAAGATCTATATGTAAAGATCCAGATATATCTGTAAGGATACTTCATTTTCACTGCATTTCTCATTATTGTACTTTTTAAAAAACTAATCCTCTGCTGAACACGTCCAGTTTCTGTGAACTTGCCTGACATTTGAGTTTTTCAGGACCTTGGACACTGGACAGCCTCTTTACTACATCACAAATAGAACTAGAAGCACTCAGAGAGTGCAAACCTCCGCCAAGACCATAGGGTCACTGACCCTAAAGAGATTCCCTCCTTGGCACAGTGATCTATTCAACAATTCAGTGTTACAACCAAAACTATGATACATACACTTTTTTTCCTTTATATTTGACATCCTTGACCATGAAAACATACTAGAACTTGGAATCACTTTTATGTCTTTATTAGTTCAAAAGTTATTGTATAAAAACGATTTTTCGGTAATGGCGGTTTTCTTCTGGATCTAGCTCCATAACATTTGAAGCTACATCAAATCTGATAACACCTTACCGAATCAGTACAGATTCAGCTACAATTTGGTGTTAGTTGTGCATCTCTAGCTTCATTTGTTACCTCACACTGACACATTTTCCCTATATTTTTGCATATTGTGGATCACCAGATCCGGAATCGGGATCCGATCATCACCAAACTTTGTTGTTTGATAGAACATTTGACTATGTTACACCCTTTTTTTTTCAAGCCTTTCTGCCTTGTTTTTGTGGAGTTAGAAACTAGAATGTCAAAATTCCCCCTATCCCGCAATGGTGAAGAATCCTTTAAAAAGTTCCTGGATCCGGATCGTGATCCGGATCACCACTAAAATTTAATCACTTGTTCCTCTTGTCATTTCCAACCACTCCACAAAATTTCATCAAAATCCGTTCAAAACTTTTTGAGTTATCCTGCTGACAAACAGACAGACACACAAACAAACAAACAAACTCGACCGAAAACATAACCTCCTTGGCAGAGGTAACAATGCAGTCATAGAGGTTGTGGATGGGGCTGGTTCATTTCCTGCACACACCCCCCCCCCCCCCCCCCCCCATACATTCAGCCATTTTTCAGCACTTTATGTAACAATTTTGCAAAAATAAACAAAACAGAATAAAATATAAATCCAATTTGTAGATTTTCATATAGTGCTATGTAAAGGTTTTACGTACGTTTTCTGTGCCAAATATAAGGACAAGCAGCTAGTTATGAATAAATATAAATAGGAAAATGTGCAACCATTTTTCATTTTTACAAATACATACTTTATATTAGATGATTAAAATACAACAAAAATCATTTATGTGGTTTCTTGAAAATCATAAGAATGTTAGATTGTATTTAATCAGATTATTATTATTATTATTATTATTATTATTATTAAGTGATTATTGCCAAATGCATTTTTTATAACAGGCAGTGCATCTACCAATAAATCATTTCTTTCCTTTAAAAAATGTACCTTCATAATTTGTTAGATTCTTTAACTCGCCCCTCTCTCTATCTATCTATCTATCTATCTATCTATCTATCTATCTATCTATCTATCTATCTATCTATCTATCTATCGCTCTCTCTCTCTCTCTCTCTCTCTCTCTCTCTCTCTCTCTCTCTCTATCTCTCTCTCTCTCTCTCTCTCTCTCTATATATATATATATATATAGATAGATATATAGATATATATAGATAGATATATATATAGATATAGATATATATACGAGGTCTGTTAGAAAAGTATCCGACCTTATTATTTTTTTCAAAAACCATATGGATTTGAGTCACATGTGATTACATCAGACATGCTTGAACCCTCGTGGGCATGCGAGAGTTTTTTCACGCCTGTCGGTTACATCATTTGCCTGTGGGCAGTCTTTGAGTGAGGAGTGGCCCACCCTCTCGTCGATTTTTTCATTGTTTAGGAATGGCTCAGAGACTGCTGCTTTGTTTGATCAAATTTTTTTCAAAACTGTAAGGCACAACTGAGTGGACACCATTCGATAAATTCAGCTGGTTTTCGGTAAAAATTTTAACGGCTGATGAGAGATTTTGGTCTGGTAGTGTCGCTTTAAGGACGGCCCACGGCGCCTGACAGCGATCTGCGCTTCGAGGCAGCAGCGTCTCGCTGTTTCAAGTTCCACATTTCAGGCTCTGTTGACCCAGTAAGTCGTCAGAGAACAGAGAACTTTCAGAAGAAGTCGGCATGTGGAGTTTATTCAGACATTCCATTGTTAACGGTCATTTTGTAATGAAAGAACGTGCGGGCAGAGTCGCATGTCGGGCTGGACCCGACCGCGGGGGGTCGCGACAGGAAAAACACCTCCGTTGGAAACCTTAACGGGCAAGTTGGAACATGCCCAAGCTGTTAAACAATTTCTCAGTTACTCACTTGTTACTCACTTGTTGAAAGCCATCAAAAGCCGCCTGAATTTTACAAATGGTTTTCAACACAGAGGTGTTTTTCCTGTCGCGGCGCACACAGATTCGCTGAGTCGTCACGGAAACGACTCGGCGAATTTGCGCGCACGTCTTTCATTAAAAAATGTCCTTAAACAGTGGAATGTCCGCATAAAGTCCTCATGCCGGTCTCTTCTGAATCTTCTCTGTTCTCTCACGACGTCCTGGGTGAATTAAGCCTTAAATTAGGATGTTTTCAGGTCGAAACAGACCGAAGACGGCACCTGGAAGCGCTGCGTGACGTCCCGCTCCATGGGAAGTCCTTACAGCGACAGAAACACCCCATAATCTCTCATCAGCCGTTAAACTTTTCACCGAAAACCAGCTGAATTTCTCGAATAGTGTCCACTCGGATATTCCTCACAGGTCCAGAAAACATTTTGATAAAGCAACGCGCGCCGTCTCGAGCAGCGTGTGAAACAAAGGAATTCAGCCGAGAGGGCGGGACCACATCTCACTCAAGGCCTGCCCACAGGGAAATGACGTCACTGACACGTGTGAAAAGACACGCGTGAAAAAACTCACGTATGCGCACGAGGGTTCAAGCATGATTGGTGTAATCGCACGTCATTCAAATCCATATAGTAAAAAAAAAATAAGTGTCGGTTTCTTATCTAATAGACCTCATATATATATATATATATACTGTACAGAGGGTAAAATAAGTATTTTTAGATCAGTTTTGGATTAGAACTTTTTCTGCTTCAGCAAAAGCAAAAAAGTTGTGACATTTTTAATGCAATTTATTGTTGACTCACTGATCTAAGTTTTTTTAATGGCAATTCTAGGATATGTAACAGTCGTCACAGAGGCTGTGGGTGGGGCTCAGAGGCCTGTAAAATTATCTGTCAATTAGCTACTACACACAAAACCAAAATGCCACTAAATAGCACTAAAAGTGGTTATTTGGCTCACAATTGTAGGGGAACCACCTTATTAGAATGGGAAATGTGGAATAAATCATTCTGTTTTGCGCTGAAGTTATGATGCAGAAAGAGTAAAATCAATTATTTTTTAATCTATCATTAACAAAATTACAGTTTCTGCAATTACATTTCCAGCCATTATATCATAAGCTGATTTCTTTTCTGGAATAAACAAACATTTATTTATTTATTGACTTACTTATTTGCAACAGATGGAGCTTTGTGCTGCTAAACAAAGAAGAAGCTGTCACATTAAGCTGCCGTGTATGAAAACACACATCTGAGGGAGCCATATGTTTGATCCAAAGGGATGATGTGGATTGAAAATGTGCCAGTGTCCATGTGTGAGTAAGCTCATATCAGCATGTGTAATTATTGATAGCCCAGTGATCGCCCTCTGCCAGGATAAACCTGATTACCATCGACTAGGCTGTAAGCCAGCCTGATCCACCGTAAGGAGACAGAGCGAGGAAAGAAGGGAGGGAAGGAGGGAGGGAGCATCCAGCCAGCAGGAGAAACAGAAGGGCAGCAGACAGAGAAAGTAAAGGCAAACATGGTGAGAGAATATGTGAGAAAAATGGGAGAAAAGGAGGTTGTGAAACAGAATGATAGCGGCAAAAGGTGAAGAAAAAGAGGAGGAGGAGAAGGAGGAAATGCAATCAGAAAGGGAGGAGTAACATGAAGACTGGAATAGAGATGCAGACACAAAATGGATCAAATGCAATTTACAAGATCAGTTTAACTCACAGCTCTCGCTCTGTGTGTGTGTATCTGTGTGTGTGTGCTTGCACACAAAAACTCACAGGTATTGAGTGATGCTCTTGTAAAGACCCCCAATGTGACTGAGGGGAAAT
Organism: Thalassophryne amazonica; assembly: GCF_902500255.1. Lineage (NCBI taxonomy): Eukaryota > Metazoa > Chordata > Actinopteri > Batrachoidiformes > Batrachoididae > Thalassophryne > Thalassophryne amazonica. The sequence goes on along the minus strand of NC_047117.1, from coordinate 68,127,338 downwards.
ATGCACACATTTGCCCATCACCCATATGTGCATGTGCACGTCTTCATTTCAGGAGTGTGAGTTTGTATAAGTGCAGCAGAGAGAAAATAGCTAAAGTGGTACAGAAAAGTGTGAGAGATGGGGTGGGGGTGGGGGGGTAGAGATTCCCTTGCAGTTTGCAGACAAAGCCAAAGTGGTCCCACTTAATTGGTCAAAGGCCACAAATGCATTAACAAATGTTTGTGCATTAACTGGCAACTTGTCTTGCAAAGAGAAGCAAAGCATTAATCATGATGAGTCTGCGGCTGAACAGCACTTTGATTTCATGTGAAGTTTTTAAAAACAAAAAAAGGTCCACTTTTTATTGGATTGAAAGACATTTTTAAAGCTGCAATATGTAGGATTTAGCGTCATCTAGTGGTGAGCTTGCAGAATGCATGACGGTGTCACCAGTCATGATTTTGTTTTTGTTTTTTGATTTTTTTGTTTTGTTTCCCTTCTTTGTTGATGGGTTTGGGTGTACTTCATGCATCGATTCAGTGTTACAGGAAACATGCATTAATAAAGAGATGAGTATAAATGCTATATTTCATTTCTGCTCATAAACACCCCTAAATCCTACACACTGGAGCTTTAAGATTTACAGATATCAAAGCATAATGTTTCCCACATTCACCATATGTGCTCATTCGGAAAGCTGCCCCCTGTGTTTGTCTGACTTGTTCAGTAAATCAGATCATTTTAGTTGCTGGGTTAACAGATTTTTCTGTCTTGTGTCAAGATGGCCTAAAGTTATTCAATTATTCAAAATAATAAGTAAACATAACCATTTCATTTGTTGGTCAAGCCAAAGAAATGGATGGTGATATTTTTGCCTACCTCTGTTTATTGCTTTATTGATTAGCAAACCTGAAATAATCTTAAACCTTCAATGAATTTTAAGAACATCTGGCTGTCTACACCTCCCAATAATCTGCATTTAGTACATTTATATTATAAAAGTCCCTTGCTCCCACTCGAGGTCACCACAGCAGATCTAAGATTGTATTATATTGTATTGTATAGTATTGTATCATATTGTATCGTATTGTATCATATTGTATCGTATTGTATTGTATTGTATCATATTGTATCGTATTGTATCATATTGTATCATATTGTATCGTATTGTATCATATCGTATTGTATCGTAGTATATCGGATTGTATCGGATTGTATTGTATTGTATCGTATTGTATTATATCGTATTGTAGCATATCGTATTGTATCGTATTGTATTGTATTGTATCGTATCGTATTGTATTGTATCCCATTGTATCGTATTGTATTGTATTGTATCGTATTGTATTGTATTGTATCGTATTGTACCGTATTGTATTGTATCATATCGTATTGTATTGTATTGTATTGTATCGTATTGTATCGTATTGTATTGTATTGTATTGTATCGTATTGTATTGTATCGTATCATATTGTATTGTATTGTATCGTATTGTATTGTATTGTATCGTATTGTATTGTATCGTATTGTACCGTATTGTATCGTATCGTATCGTATCATATCGTATTGTATTGTATTGTATTGTATCGTATTGTATCGCATTGTATTGTATTGTATTGTATTGTATTAAAGGATTATTAACCGAGTGTGAGGTCTGTACAGGAAAATATCAGACCGAGGAGTTGACACAGAGTCAAGGGGTTTTACAAAAATATTGCATTAAGTGTTTTGAGATCAGAGCCCATAAGTATTTGGACAAACTAAATTTTCTGATTATTTTTAATAAAAATGATTACTTTTACATCCAGTTTTGTTTAGATAAATCAGTTGATGATTACATGAACATTTCAAAGTCACTGAATACAGAGTAGGCAGTTCTCAAAAAACTGTTTATGGAAGAAGAAGTTTAGTGAGGGAAACCGACAAGACACCCATGGCAACTCCTGAAGGAGGCTACCATTGGAGTGACTGTGCAAAATGGAACTTTTGTTCTATCATCTGTTACATGATCTTCATAAGAGAGTGGAACAAAAAAGAAATTTTCACACAAGAAAACAGATCAAATATAGGCTTGTGTCTCCCATGTGACTTCTGGCAAACTGGAGCTGAAATTTCACATATCCTTTTAAAGAAAGTCATTCTCTGAAAACAGTTGTTGGCTGCTAAATTAGTGTGTAACATCTAATTTAGAGCAGCCTTAAAGGTACAGTGTTTAGAATTTAGCCATGTTTATGAGCAAAAAATGGAATACATCATTCATAACCATCTCTTTATTAGTTTAGAATTACCGGCAACAACAAATTTATGTGTTTTCACAAGCTTGATTAAAAAAGATAAAAAAATAAATAAAAAAATGAAGACAAAGCAGATGGCGGCTCATACATATTGCTTATCATAAAAGATGCCAAGGGAGCATGAGTACCCATCATAACAAAAAGGCATGAAAGAAAATAAAATCATCACAAGATCATGACGCAATGCAATCTGCAACCTCACCACTAGATGACACTAAATCCTACACACAGTAGCTTTAACTTCGCTCTATCGTCTTATTGTACCAGATTCTATCTCTTTCTTTATGCAAACGTTTGGTACGTTTTGCCTTGAAATGTCTGTTTATGGTTAAAATGTAGTGATTTGAGAGATAAATTGAACATTATTTAATTTTTTCAGCCATTCAAAAGTAGTGCTTGAGATTCACTCTGATCTACTTTACTTCCTTCATTACATTGTCTTCTATTTGTTGACAAATGAAAAGATATTCCAGAAGAGACGTGCATTTCATCCCACGGTCATTAAAAAGAAAGAAAGATTAAAGTGCTGGGAGCAGCAGTTTGTATTTGCCCTCTAGGGGGCGGTGTGTTTTCAAACGCACCGCCGCGTCGTCAATCTCTTCCGGGGTTACGCGGACTCGCAGAGGTTAGAAGCGATTCTATGAAGCTGTTTGCTTTTGTAAATAACTGCGTTTATTCGCTCAGTACAAAGTTTGTCTACGCAGTTCAGCGATTGGTGCGCTGTAGTGCGTTCTGGTAAATCTTTTATTGGTTTTGGTGTGTAGTTTTAGTTGAAGATGTCTGCTGAAGAAGCTGATAAAACGGCAACCACGGATGCTAGCGGCGGAGACGAGGAGGAGGAATGGCTGTACGGAGGTAAAAAAAACAAAAAACAACGACCGGCCCTGACACGAACACCGTCATTACAGAGGCATTAACGTTGCCTTCGTTTTGTCAGCGAACATTCCACTTTAAAATACAGTAACCTTGGGGACACTCTGTGTGCATACCTCCGCCAAGGCCCAAGCATGTGCCCGAGTTTATCATGGCCGGAGGGGGGCGCTGTTTCATCAACGCATAAATAATATGGGACTCGAACGTAAACATAAAATTATGAATTCTTGAAATAAAATGTAAGTCCGCATCCAGTTTAAAATCTGTTGGCAGCCCTTTGATTGGTTGATCAAGGCTACGAGATAATGAGGCTACATAGCCTACCTTTTACTTTTATCTGACAGTCACTGTATCTATTCCAGTTCAACACAATCATAGAACGTTTTTCCCCAAACAAGGAAGCAAAGTGCAGCACGACAAACTAGACAGGAATAATGATAAAAAAAAAAAAGTAGAAACAAACACAGAAACTAGTAAAAGGCATCGTGATGATGTCACGCACCGGTGCAGGGGCACTACTGGTAGGTAGAAAACTCTTATTCAGCCACTGACTGTGTGTGATATTTGAAGATGCCACCATTCAAA